>NW_018408317.1:241152-271189 GCF_002113885.1 Mizuhopecten yessoensis
GGAGGGATCTTTCTCAAATTTTAAATGTAGGTTCCCCTTGATCCCTCGTTGTGTATGTTATATTTTGAGACTGATCATAAAAACAAAATGGATTAAAAGAAGAACTAAACAGATCTTTCTCATATTGCAATGATCGATTCTATTTCTTTCACATTAAGTACTGTACTAGTAAATATGTGAAATGACAAACTCACTTTGAAGGTTGGCTTTCATACACATCAGTATTAAGTTTAGATCAAAAGTTACCTCAAGGTGCATTTACTGTTGACATGACTCGATCAAACAGATTAGAGGAAAGAAGAGAAAAGATCGAATTGACAAAGAACTAATGAAGATGGTACAAAGGTGGGCGCCAAGATCCCTCTGGGATCTCTTGTAAATTTGTGGTATTTTAAAGTGAATTTGTGATGTTATGAAGTGAATTTGTGTTATTATGAAGTGTGTTTATGATATTAAAATTCATTTTCTGATAAATTGGATTTCATATCATGAATTCAATATATTTTAAAATTCTATTGTTCTCAGCATTTTCTCCCCATAAGGAGATAGGTATTTGATAGGTCAAAAATAACATGTGATGCAAACATTTATATGTTACAATATGTTATCTATCAAAAAGTGATACTTCAAAAGCAATAAAGTATTTTTATTCTTGCAAGAAATTATCACTTGAACATCCAATTGCAACTTGATACTGCATTGTTTATACATTGTAGTGAGTTTAATTTTTGCAGCGAGGATTCGTTTGTATTTCAGTATATACTTGATCAACTTACCAAAACGATATGTTTAATTAAGTTATAAGGATTGTTTGATATCATTTTGTTAGAACTTATTTCTTTAAAGGCAGTTTTTAATATTCACTCAATATTTTAGTCCCTTCAACGAATGCCAAAATTTTACATCGCTTGGTCGTGTTCATTGAAGAAAACAATTGGACTGCTGCAGAATGGTCATGTTTTGGAATAATGATGAAAAATGAATATTTTGATTATGAATAAAGTAAAACAGTATTTTAACCTATAGAAATATCAATGAAGACAATCTTTCAATTTCAAATAACACCATAAAATCATATGTTCATTGTTTGATTAAATACCAGTTTGCAAATGGTTCAAAATATTTTCCCTTGCTGAACACAATTCTGATATATACCAATGTACAATGTATATCAATTTAATATCTTGCATTTAAAGGACTTGACTGTTAGTCGAGTTAGGCGCATTCTTTTTTTTATGTTTTCTAACATACAGTTCATATATTCAATATTTATAAAAATTTATGTATATTTACCAAAACTAGTCATAATTAACCATGAATAGTGTTAAAAGATAAATGTGCTTCCATTTTTTTGCCAAATATTATACTCTGTAAAACATATAATAGGTTAACGTCATCATTAAAATAAAAAAAAATGCAATGTATTTATCAAATTGCATTTGACATACATGTAATAACATTCCTGTTTTGGATCAACACATTTATACAATTATTATCCTTGACATTTATTATAGCAAATATTACCTATAATATTGTATCAGCTGTAATATAAGCTACTTTAACGAATGTACGTTTCCTTCCGTCCATATCTGCGGGTTCAACATTAAGAATCTGACACACCATAGAACATGTCTGCAGACATAAACATTCATATATAACATAAGTTTGTGGCCCGAACATAGTCATATTGAAATGCATCTACTATAACAGAGTTATCGCCCTTTGTTTATATTTTTATATTGAAGATTTTCTGTAGTTGGAGGACTGTGAACAGCTTGTAACACTTTGCCATGTTTAGAAATACTATGCAAGACAATAACTATTTTCTAAGTTATCGGGTAATTTCATGACTGTGATTTACCTGGTAAGGGGAGCTTAACTCATTCACCCCTGAAGACACATTTGAACTCTTCCAAATCAAGGATTGGAATAGTTCATTATGGCATTTCAGTGGTCAATGAGTTAACATATGACATGATGCAGTGGAGTTGGAATCAAGTACACACACCATCTCAAAACTGTAATGTCAACAATGTGCAGAAATCTCAAATCAAAATATTTGAACCTCGTCACAAAAATGAAACAGCATGAAATTAGTTCTATACATACAATTATTGTGTATTAAGAAGGATCATGTTTTGTATGCTCTTAAAACAGAATATTATATACAACAATACGTACAGAAAATACTGTATGCTAAATTAAAACTGTTTTTAGCTGGAGAAGATTGTTGATAACCTTTTAATGACCTAACTGGATTTTATTTGATCTTCAGTGGCCCAGATAATATCTCTTTGCATGCATTTTCCGAATCACAATTGGATGGAGTGAAAATGAAATTAACCATGGGTGCTAGAATATGAACCAGGGTTCTTTTAGGAAAGGTTTAATAACGTTCATTGTGGAAAGTAAATCAAAACTTTTGATGATCTGATTCAAATGTTTTTGTTTGGTGAGGGAAGGAGTTGATTCAGTAAGATCAGGATTTGAACTTACCTGAATATATCCGGTGTGATAGATTGACTTAAAATATTTGTTGATTTAAATATTTTGTAAGGAATAAATGCTGTTTGTTTATTAATTACCGAGTTGTTTATGTTTTGAAATAGTGATTTTGATTCTTCCTTAAACGAAATAAAAATTATGATTTTATTCTAGTCTTGCCTAGAGCGCAATTCATTGCAATCGCGCTTACCACCAGCAAATACAAAGGCCACTTTTCCTAACAGTTCCTTTATATGTCTCTCTTGATTATATCAATTACAATGTCATATTTTGCTGAACAAATGGTAACAGATTAGCAAGGTTAATTGTACAAATAGTGGTTGCTTTTCTATCTCCATGTCATGTAAGTTTTGAATTCTTCATCACTGAAACGCTCATTTAAATTGACACTGTATCAAAAACTTTATATTCTTTCAAAGTGACAAAATAAGCATATACATGTATAGAGCAGACTACTAACATGACAGCCTATGTGTTTTAATTTTGGTAGTTGAAATTGGGACTATGAAGACTTAAAAGGGGCACCTCCAATACATGTATATGGATAAAATCCATATGGGCCAGTGATGCAAGGCTTCCATGTTTTCTCAACCAAAATATTTCATTTCCGGTAGATTCTATTGTGATGAAATTTCATTAGATCCAGTGTAGAATTCTTCTATAAACACGAAAAGAATGTGCAAAAGATATGAGAGATAGCCAACCATCTATTATCCAGTTGAGAATGAAATAGTGAGATAGTGACTGATAATTTCAGGTAGGACGTAAGAATTGTACCAGCTGCCCCAATTGCATGATCGTAAGAGGCGACTCAATTTGGGATCTTATCTTTTCTCTTCTTTCTAAACAACTTTCTTCTTCCTAATGCCTCCCTTGACAATACCTCACTTTTGGCCTTTAGTTGAGTTTTTCATCCCTGTGAGGAAGGCTTTGGGTTCTGTCCTCTGGCCGAGACATACCAGATTCTGTAAACATATTAGTTACTACTCCTGCTTCACGCTCGGCAATTTAGGAGTGGGACGACTGGTTCGCCCGTTGTCAGTATAATGTGACCGGGTGGGGTGTCCGGCTGGGTGTCTTCGGCAGTATGTTTCAGTGAGGTAGCACTATCACAAGGAGACAAACACGAACATACCTCAGCCTCCCAAAACACATACACTACACCCATGCATATTGCACACTTGGGAGGCCGTCCTTAAATGACCATAGCTGTTGTTAGGACGTTAAACAATACTAAACCAAACCAAACCGATAATTTCACTCGTGCTGAACTGAAGGTATTACCTCAAAACATTACAAAAATAGAAAACTAATCCTTATGCTTAGTATTTTTAGGTCACCTGAGCTTTAGCTCAAGTGACCTATTGCTATCCGTTTTCGTCCGTCGTCGTCCGTCGTCCGTCGTCCGTTAACATTTTACATTTCAAACTTAAAGTCAAGTTCTGCTGGGCCGATTGAACTGAAAGTTGGTAGGAATGATCGCCTCATGGTCCTGACAAAGTGTTGTTATTTTTCGGGTCGATCAGAAATCCAATATGGCCGCCACGGCCGCCATTTTGAAAACCTATTTCAAACTTAAAGTCAAGTTCTGCTGGACCGATTGAACTGAAAGTTGGTAGGAATGATCGCCTCATGGTCCTGACAAAGTGTTGTTATTTTTCGGGTCGATCAGAAATCCAATATGGCCGCCACGGCCGCCATTTTGAAAACCTATTTCAAACTTAAAGTCAAGTTCTGCTGGACCGATTGAACTGAAAGTTGGTAGGAATGATCGCCTCATGGTCCTGACAAAGTGTTGTTATTTTTCGGGTCGATCAGAAATCCAATATGGCCGCCACGGCCGCCATTTTGAAAACCTATTTCAAACTTAAAGTCAAGTTCTGCTGGACCGATTGAACTGAAAGTTGGTAGGAATGATCGCCTCATGGTCCTGACAAAGTGTTGTTATTTTTCGGGTCGATCAGAAATCCAATATGGCCGCCACGGCCGCCATTTTGAAAACCTATTTCAAACTTAAAGTCAAGTTCTGCTGGACCGATTGAACTGAAAGTTGGTAGGAATGATCGCCTCATGGTCCTGACAAAGTGTTGTTATTTTTCGGGTCAATCAGAAATACAATTTGGCTGCCATGGCCGCTATTTTGCTACTAAGTTCTAATAGGCCGATCTCACTTAAAATTGGTCTAGGAATGATCAGCTCATGGTCCTGACAAAGTTAAGTTAACATTATACTATTTTTTACTCAAATTGGTACATATTTCAACAACAAAAATAAATACTGTAGACTCAGGTGACCGTTAAGGCCCATGGGCCTCTTGTTCTGTGAATGCATCAGACAGAAAATTTCCATTTTTGAAACACATTAGCAGGTAATTGTTCAGTAAAAGTAGTAGCTCAGCCTTGCTTAACACTGCCCACATCAACTATTGATGACATCACATGATTGTGTCTTGTTCGTGGAAAATTTGCATAGCTCTGCCCATTTGTATTGCTGTCAAAGTTAGGTAAACTTGTCACTTTCTATGGTAAGGTTTTGAGATGAGAACTTCAGTATGCTGAAACAATGGTTATTGAGTAAACCGTAAAACGTCAGTGTAAACTTTAAATATTATGCCTCATTTATAGTGTTTGTGGAGGTCAACTCATTCACCCCTGAAGACATATTTGAACTCTTCCAATTCAAGGGTTGGAATAGCTCATGAAATTTCAGGGGTGAATGAGATAATCGAAGTTGTATCCCATATAAAAAACAAAAACTGTTCTTTGGGAGAAAATATTATTTATTCATTGAAATAATTAAAACAATTCATTGGATTGATTCATAGCGTAAAAGGCACAACTGTATTATAAAGTATAGTACAAAAATAACTAATATGTCATAAAAATAGGTATTATAAATATCTTGATTACACACAGTCATTTAGAAACAAACCATTAGTTTGAACTAACATGGACGGCACAATAAACTGGTAATGTCATAGCTGCCCTCTAACGGCGATCACATTTACATATCGGCTATATAAAGTATCAAATTATGTCTGGAGACTAATATTATATATACCTAGTAAATAGTAATTGCATATATATTTGACCCTTTTAGTACTGTACACTAAGAACATTTTGCTGGTTTAATCCCCCCTCTATAATGAGGGAGGGTTAACTACTTATCATTACAATGTACATTTGTAAACAACATACCATACATAGTAATTAAATGTGAAGGGTAAATTGATTTTACTGTCGAAAGGTAGAAATGTAACTGGGCAAAACATTTTTTGGTATACAGTAGCTACATGTTATAAGGTACATCACCTACTTTATAGCAAAATATGTGAACTTTTTTGCAGCTATGTTTACTTGCCTTACAAAATATCAATGACCAACAGTAACAAGAAACAACTTTGACAGATACATAAAATATAGAAGTGATTTTGTTACTTTCTAAAACAGATAATTACTGGGTTGGTAGAAGTAGCCTTGCACAGGCAAAAGACAAACTTTTGTTTGCGTTAATACATAAACAGTAGTCAGGAATTTGTCAGACTTAAGAACCATAGTAGAGACTTGCACCTGTAAGAAATTGCACATACCGTAGCCAATTTTCTTTACACAGATAAACATGACCTTTAACCGTAAGTTTGGTTTTGCATAGATCAATGACCTATAGTAATGACTTTGCCTTGCATAGGTCGATGTAAGGTTCCTGGAGAGGGTACAGTGGCAGGTTTCCCTTGAATGCTGATACATCAGTTACACGGACAGGCTGTAAAAAATATATTAAACAAACAATAAAATTTCTTCACCTTTACACATAAAAAACTTAAATG
This sequence comes from Mizuhopecten yessoensis, assembly GCF_002113885.1. Classification (NCBI taxonomy): domain Eukaryota; kingdom Metazoa; phylum Mollusca; class Bivalvia; order Pectinida; family Pectinidae; genus Mizuhopecten; species Mizuhopecten yessoensis. The sequence continues at coordinate 247,484 of NW_018408317.1, forward strand.
AAGAAAAAATAATCAAGGTGATCACAGGTAAGATAGTTGAAAATTGGATTTTTATGTTATACAACATAATTACACTTTCTATAATCTTAAGTTGGTGAGAAACGGTATGACATCTGTTGGTGGTAATGGTTACTTGGAATTCATCCCAAGATAACTGCCAAGATATGTATATAGAAAAGATGTTTTTACTGTAAAACACTTAAATTTTACTGTATCATTTATTATTTCGATCATTTCATATATTAGCTGTTGCTGTATGTTTTGATGACGATCTGTACCTGTTATATCAAACACTTTTTAATCTGGTGTCTTAACCATAAGATTTAATAAATGTAATAAGATACAATTAAACTACATGATAGGCAGGCAAAGAAAATATGACATTAGGAAACTTGTCCAAATCTGCTAAATTTGCCATTCCCAACAGTTAATTTGCTTTATTTAGAAGAACAAGAACGGTATTTTAAATTACCTGTGGCAAATCAGGGGCAGATGTAATATCTGTTCCTATTTTGGAGTCAGGTGTTATCTCCTCTTGAGAATCCGAGCTCTCCAATGTTGAAACAACATGAATTGCCAGTTTTTGACGTTTGCATGCATCAAAAGCAACATGTTCCTGTAAAACAGATTGACCAGATTTTAATGTCATATTTCTGTACTATACATACTTCCAGAATACAACCCCTTATCTTAAAATCTTATTCAATATGACAGATATTGCATGTATGAGAGATCAGGAGACTTCATGTCACTTTTTCACAAATATAAGTAGATGTGTATGTTGATAAAATGTTTTTTTTGTTTTTTTTTGTTTTTATTTAAATTTTAGACAATGCTGATTTACCTATAGGTTTAGCTGTATTTAAACCTTACCTGAAGGTTTACCTGTATGTGTACCTTACCTGTATTTAAACCTTGCCTGTAGGTTTTCCTGTATGTGTACCTTACCTGTAGGTTTACCTGTATTGGAGCCTTACCTGTATGTGTACCTTACATGTATGTGTACCTCACCTGTATGTTTATCTTACCTGTATGTGTACCTTACCCGTATGTGTACCTTACTTGTATGTGTACATTACCTGTATGTGCATCTTACCTGTATGTGTTCCTTATACCTTACCTGTATGTGTACCTTACCTGTATGTGTACCTTACCTGCATGTGTACCTTACCTGTATGTGTATCTTACCTGTATGTGTACCTTACTCCTGTATGTGTATCTTACCCCTGTATGTGTACCTTACCTGTAGGTGTATCTTTTACCTGTATGTGTACCTTACCTGTATGTGTACCTTACCTGTATATGTACCTTACCTTATCTGTATGTGTACCTTACCTGTATGTGTACCTTACCCCTTTATGTGTACATTACCTGTATGTGTACCTTATACCTTACATGTATGTGTACCTTACCTGAATGTGTACCTTATCTGTATGTGTACTTGACATGTATGTGTACCTTACCTGAATGTGTATCTTACCTGTATGTGTACCTTATCTGTATGTGTACCTTACCTGAATGTGTACCTTACCTGTATGTGTACTTGACCTGTTGTGTACCTTACCTGCATGTGTACTTGACCTGTTGTGTACCTTACATGCATGTGTACTTGACCTGTTGTGTACCTTACCTGCATGTGTACCTTACCCCTGTATGTGTACTTTACCCTTGTATGTGTACCTTACATGTATGTGTACCATACCTGCATGTGTACCTTACCTGTATGTGTATCTTACCTGTATGTGTACCTTACCCCTGTACGTGTACCTTACCTCTGTATTTGTATCTTACCTATGTGTACCTTACCTATAGGTGTTTCTTAACTGTATGTGTACCTTAACAATATGTGTACCTTACCTGTATGTGTACCTCACCTGTATGTGTACCTTACATATATGTGTACCTTACCTGTATGCATACCTTACCTGTATGTGTACCTTACATGTATGTGTACCTTACCTGTATGCATACCTTACCTGTATGTGTACCTTACATGCATGTATACCTTACTTGTATGTGTACCTTACCTGTATGTGTACCCTACCTGTATGCATACCTTACCTGTATGTGTACCTTACATGTATGCATACCTTACCTGTATGTGTACCTTACCCCTGTATGTGTACCGTACCTGTATGTGTACCTTACCTCTGTATGTGTACCTTACCCCTGTATGTGTACCTTACCTGTATGTGTACCTTACCTGTATTTAAACCTTACCTATAGGTTTAGCTGTATTTAAACCTTACCTGAAGGTTTACCTGTATGTGTACCTTACCTGTATTTAAACCTTGCCTGTAGGTTTTCCTGTATGTGTACCTTACCTGTAGGTTTACCTGTATTGGAGCCTTACCTGTATGTGTACCTTACCTGTATGTGTACCTTACCTGTATGTGTATCTTACCTGTATGTGTACCTTACCTGTAGATTTACCTGTATTGGAACCTTACCTGTAAGTATACCTGTATGTTAACATGCTTACCTTAAAGAACTGGTACAGATCTTTTCTCTCCAATGTCTTCAGAAATGCCACCTCAATGTTGTCTAAGGTCAAAAGGAACAATACTAGTTACATAGTGTTATAAAGTACCTGTTATACACCTCACAAAACTAGCTGAAAGAATTAGATGTTGCCGGTTTTATACATGTAATCATTTTTATGCGGTTAGATGTACTACACAATATTTACAAAATAAGTAATATAAAATATTTTTTACATAGTAAGCAATACAAAGCAGAAGTAAAGCATACTAATTTTACTTACGTTTAGTAATTGACAATATGTTAGGCCTTTGTATAGCACTTATATAAGTAAATTAGTTATATTTCTAGCATCTGAAAATACGAAGGATTTGTGCAATTTAGGAAGATTTGTCCATCACGCAAACATATTACATGTACGAGTACAGTTTTGTATTGATGGAATGGCCCTGGAGATATTTGTTGTAACTAAGTTTGTTGTATCTATGAGCTGTATTAGATTACGATCAATAAAGAATTACAAATAATTATGATTATTCATGGAGAATTTACTCCTCTTACCCTGGTATATCAACAGTTTGATTTCATTGCATTTCTGAGGAATTTGTAATCAATTTAGTTAGAAACCAACAAATTTATTGCAGGAACAAAATTGCATCAGTTTAACTAAGAGAAATTTAAGGGTTTTAAAATCACAGGAAGCAAGAATCAAACCCTGTCCTAAAACACATGACCCTATAGAGCATTAAAATTCTGTAAAGCCCTTACCTCGGTCAAAGTTATAGGTGTGATCTCGGACCTCAAACCAAAAATACTGGTTCTGTTCCCGGATGTTTTTGGGTTTGTCCAGACGTTTGACAGTCATAGCAGCAACGTGTTTCTGGAATTCTTCCTCCGTCATCATCTTTAACTGCTCCTATAAAACAACAAATCTCTACTTGATGTCCATTGCTGAATAAAAATATGATTTATCAATGCCACAAAATGTGAGGGATATATATACTGACACACTAATGCTGTAAAACTCAAAATGTTTGCTGCAGTTTAATTTTTGCCCTTTTTCGCCTTCCGTAATGAGGGCCAATTGATCATTACACCCAAACATTTGTACACAACACAATAAACATAGTAATCAAATGTGAAGGGCAAATTGAATATTGGGTGAAAATCCATTTTACTGTCGAAGGTCGAAAATGTAACTGGGCAAAACATTCCCGGAATACGGTACATGTATTGATATAATTTACGTTCATATTGGATAGGAATATCTCAATTGATCTTTCATCATACTGAGACTGAAACACCTCAATTAATCCCCCAAAAAGACTGAGAATGTTAGCAGTAACAATTTACATTGCTAACGTCCATGGCGGGCACGAAAACTTCTATTCATCTTTAAACAATACAGGAAATGTCCATGTCGATATTACTAAATCTTACATCCATAGCGGACAGGAAGGCTTCTATCCGACCCTCGACATACTGAGGGGATCTGTGAGACTGTACGAGGATACGGTAACCTTGGACGCCACTGCTGCGCAACGGTCCGCTCCGTACAATGTAACCTGGGAAACACATACAAATCAATTAATAAAGAAAATCTTTTACATAGTAAAATGAACAAATGTCACTCTAAGTCCCAATGTTTCGGCCTCCTGGCCTTATCCAAGGCGACAGTCAACGTTTCTTCAAGTAATGCCCATCTTTCTTTGGAGGTAAAGGAAAACCTTTTACATGATGTTTTTTAACAGCAAGAAAAAAATGACATTTCTTCATTAAATGTACCACACATTTATTATAGCTGAATGTCTTATTTTTCTAATCAGAAACTGAACATCTGATTCATTGTTCAGAATACTTGATATATCATGTTTAAGATAATTTGACTACTGGATGTACAGTTAAAATGGCTTGATTACCCTTTAACATTTGTAACAGAAATATTTCCACAAAACACAAGCTGGAGAATTGAACTACAATTTTTACAGATGTAGTGACAGTCTTGCCTGAAGACTAAGATAATCTACAATATACAGGAGTAAGTTCTAACAGAAGGAGTAGAATTTGGCTTAAAAGCCCAAACCTACTTAACTACATAATCTGAATTCTCATCAATCAGATTCATCAGTTTGTAAATATGTAATATCAAAGTTTTACTTTATATACAAACAATGTACGTATTAAACGTGTCGCAACGTTTCAAGACTGACTGGTCCCTTTGTCCAGCTATGACTGAGCGAGCGATTTGTATTGTTTATATGTACAACGATGTGATGAAATTGTGTATTTCTGATTATGTTATAATTACTTGACCCGGGACTTTTCGCCTATCAATAGAAAGTGTATACACACTGTATCAAATACTAATTAATTAATTACATAATGACCAATTTGTTTCGCCCATATAATGAGGGTTAAAATTATATAAAAAATGTAACTGTTTAGTGAAAAAGAATCTATATCCCTGCTATAATGTGATATAATCTCATTAAGGAATATGAAATTGATTTAATTCCATTGTGATCACACAATTGCAACCAAAGAGGATAATATATCCTACATCTCCACATACATGCAACGGCTGCCTTTTAGATATGCTGTCGTACACCTACACCTCCAGGTGTGAGAGACATATATACAGTATACAGGGAAATGTTTGCCCTTCGACTGTAAAATCCATTTTCATCAAATATTAATTAAGCCATTTACATTTGATTACAATATATATAGTGTTTACAAATGCTCACTATATATAATGAGGATTTGGGCCTCATTACAGAGGCGAAAAATCGAACTGCTCTGAAAATTTCACAGAATACAGAAGTTACCTAGTTGTTCCTTTGTCCTGAGAGTGGTGAAGCAGGACTCTTTGAGAGACTGAGACAGCAACTCCAGTAAGACATTGGAGGCTGTGTCTTCGGGCCCGCACTGGAGGTACACCTGGGTACACGTACTCTTGTGGACATCGTTAGTACACTCATACATGAAGGAGCTACCTGTATAACATAAAGGGCACGGAATATCTTACCAATCAGAATAGCTTACCAATCAGAATAGAATAGCTTACCAATCAGAATAGCTTACCAAAAGAATAGCTTACCAAAAGAATAGCTTACCAATCAGAATAGCTTACTAATCAGAATAGCTTACCAATCAGAATAGCTTACCAATCAGAAAAGCTTACCGAAAGAGTGTTTTAATTACCTATAGACTACAGTATCTTACTAATACAAAATGTCTTATCGATTCAGAATCAGATTGTTTCTAATATGTAGCTTTGTGTTAACAATAGTTCTGTAATTATGTCATTTCATTATTTGAAATTTTAACAATGGTATTGATTTAATTTAACACCAAAACCAGTTAAAATGTTTGTACCCTGTGGTAACTGATGTTCCCGGAGCCTCCTCCTCTGGCTGGCCTGGAGTGGACGTGTCCCGCTCTGAGACTGGAGCACCTTCTCCACCATCTCTGTCATGGTCAGCACACCCTGTGGCCAGGTAACATAGTGTCAGCCAATTATACAACTGCTTATCAATCACATAAAATGTTAGCCAATTGTATCGAGCATCAGCTAATCACATCCAATCACAGTGTGGTGATCTTCGCTGTGACAGTCAATTACAATTTACCGGTAATGTTACCTGGGTAGTTATAAACAACAGTAACAATTTACCTTGGTTGTGACATACAGTGGTAACAATTTACCTGGGTAGTGACATAGAACAGCAATAATTTACCTTGGTTGTGACATAGAACAGTAATAATTTACCTGGGTTGTGAAATACAATATGGTAACAATTTACCTGGGCTGTGACATAAACAGTAATAATTTACCTGTGTTGTGACATAGAACAGTAATAATTTACCTGGGTTGTGACATAGAACAGTTATAATTTACCTGAGATGTGACATAGAACAGTTATAATTTACCTGAGTTGTGACAAACAACAGTAATAATTTACCTGTGTTGTGACAAAGAACAGTAATGATTTACCTGTGTTGTGAAATACAATATGGTAACAATTTACCTGGGCTGTGACATAAACAGTAATAATTTACCTGTGTTGCGGCAAAGAACAGTAATGATTTACCTGAGTTGTGACATAAACAGTAATAATTTACCTGAGTTGTGACATAGAACAGTAATAACTTACCTGAGTTGTGACATTGCCTGTGACAAGTCCCTCTATATAAAGTGTCTTCAGCATCTTGGGGACAAAATCTTCTACCATCTTTATGGTTGCCCCTGTAATAGATACATTGTACATAACACTTACTACGGTCATGCACATACCTCAGACTTTTACAGCTAAGTCTGTTATTCTATTTGGCTAATTTGTTATTGCTACATGTATTACTAATAATCTGCTTCTGCCCTAAATAGAAGGAATTAATGGTTTTAATACATTAAATATCTTAAAAATTTCAATAGTGATGATTAAAGCTGCTAAAATGTTGTTGTGAAATTTTGTGAAAATTCCATTTAAAATCCATTGAAATTACATCAAGAGTACCGCAGGGCGGAACAATATACGCTCTTCGAATGTCATATAGTGTTATATACTTTCTTACATTGAAATAAGATCTGCATCTTTCTAAGAGTGGTTAGCTGACATGCTATAAAAAATGCAGGAGAAAAACTCCGGACAAAAAATCAAATACTGAAATAAACAAAGGGCAATAACTTTTGCAAAAATTATCGAATCAAAATTCTTTTGAGGGAGAGACAACTTCATATCATGATTATGATGTATACTAAGTTTCAAAGAGATCCTTGGAAAAATGTAGCAGAAGATTGCCGGACAAAAATCAAATACTGAAATAAACAAAGGGCAATAACTTTTGGATTTTTTTTTTAATCAAAATTCTTTTAATGGATACACAACTTCATACCATGATCATGATGTATACCAAGTTTGAAAGAGATCGGTCGAAAAATGTAGGAGGAGCCGGACAAACAAAAGTTTACGCCGGCCGGACAACCCCATACCATAATACTCACTTCAAATTTGATGGGCATATACAAATCATTAAACAACCATTATTTTTCTACATCTTTTTTTCAATGGATACAATTACTTCACTTTTATTTTTCATTAAATTTTAGTAATTAACAGCACAAATACATTTATACAATTAATATGTTTTCATTTGATACTGAAGGAATTTAATGACCATTTCATATTTAAAGCAAAGTTAGTTTCATTGCCATTAAAATAAAGTAATGGCCAATGATCTTCACTTGATGTTAATGACACCATTCAATATGGTACTTTTACTCACCATGATCTCTCCAGTGGTAACTTTTAATGCCCATTATATAAATCTCATGGCCAAATGTGAAAAAGTATATCATATTTAATAGGTTATTCGAATAACTTTAATGGCCATTACAAATTTGTAACACTAATTAATCATGAGTCATAAATATGTCATTAATTTGGTCTAAATATGTATGGTCTTCTTTCACAGCTACATGCGACTAGATCACTGAAATAATTTTTAATAATAAAGGATCCCCCCCCCCCCCCCCCCCAAAAAAAAAAAAAAGCTTTTACAGATTAACTTTTGCATGCCTTGGGAGGTGTATGCACTATTTATTCATTCCCAAACCTTGTAAGGCCTGTAGTTTCTCCTCGTGTGTCCACTGTACCTCGGACATGAGCTCTGAAGTGTAGGCAGACACTTGACTACTGGGCTGATCTGCTCTGAAGTTCTTCAAAATCCTCTCAAACTAAAATCAATTATACAGTCAATTTGATTTACGGGAAACTAAGAGCCAAGACATGATTTCATTGGCTAGTATTTTAATGATGATGTCCCATAACAATGCTTTGTGTCTGCCATATTACCTTGTAATTTCATGATTTATGGCAACTGTTTCCCTAATTGGAAATAGGAATGGTTGTATTTCCAAGAGCAAGATATAATTTTCCAGATAACATAGGAATGTTATCAGGAAAAATGTCCTCCAGACATCATCATACATGTACATGATAATTTGACTTTCAAAGTGTAAAGAAAGGTATTTAGTAAACCTGTGTCTTGATACAATTTGAAATACTTATACCTATTAACTGACTCAATTTCAATAAAAATGCATAAATGCCTCATTTGGGAACCTCTACCCAATTTTTATTACAGTACATGTTGTAACTAATATACATATATCATCACCTATATTCTTAACTAGAATTATCCTGTATTCATGCACAGAAACCTGATGGTCCTGGTACAGCTAACAATTGCGTTTAGGTATTTTTAATTCATTACAAGAAACAAAATCATAGGACTTGAAAAATACCAAGAATCACTGGGAACCTATGTATCTTTTGAAAAATTCGTACTTTAGCTATTTTGGATGAAAGATGGTAATCAAATAGAGATTTTTTTTATTAGGCAGTGTCAAGAAATTGTTCCGAAAACTGGATGAGTCTTATCTTAAATATGTACTCCCGTAAATTATTTGCTGAAATTTGTATCCAGTAGTTTTCTAGATGAAAGGAAGCAAGACTTAAAGCAAAACACTGATCACTACGAAACGAGCACAGTATTACTGAGACAAAGAGTTACCTTCTCCTTGATGATGTAAAACTGGTCTGGGTCTACAGAGAACTGGGTGAGTTTGTCCAAGATCTTCTTAAGGAGGACGGGCTGTTTGTCACTGTAACCACTGATAGACAACTGAAAATAAAACAAGCAACAGGTACATCGCAAACATTTGTGTTACAAGTGTGGGGGATCACAGTTCAACTTTGACGTCACTTAGTCTGTCCCCCATTTTGTTGATAACCTTCGGTGTCAAATAGACGCTTTAAGTAAACATGTATTTATAGGATTTTATGTAAACGTTTCAACGGCACTGTAAAGTCATAGGTGGCGTTAAGTTCGTCTTGGAGCAGACTATAAAGGCCGTCAGCTAACTTCAGCAGCCCATAGAAGGGCAGTGAGGACTACAGAAAGGACGTGTTCCCGTAGACCGCAGTAGCTGCGACAGCCTGTCCGCATCTAAAGAGCTGTACGACCTTAGAGCGTGACCTGGATGGGCAGGACATTTGAATCTCCGAGGGCCCAGTAAGCTGGCGCTTACCCCCTCAAGTCGACCGAACATAGACTTTATCAGTGAAGTGTAGACTATAAACCATTCAACCAACCAACCAACCTATAGCAGCCCACTTGTTCGATCGTCGGCAGAGAGAGAAACACTTGTGATATAAATATACAAGTATTGATACAGACATGCCTGAACAAGACTTCCCTGTCTCTTACTGCAAAGGTATAGAGATAATTTACTGAGGAGTAAGTACGGAGGTAGATGTGCCTGAACAAGGCTTCCCTTCTCTGCTACGGTTACTCTATGTGATCGGTACATCACATGATTGTGAAATATACCTTGGATCTGCCCTATGATTGAGAGAAAGTGTATGGGAGCACTTGACATGTACTAGCTAGAGAGTACTCAGTAGTTACTTTGAGAGGCTTGGTTTAGCGGATTGTCAGAGTGAATGCTTGTATATTTAATTCCCGCATTATAGGTAGTGAGTACTCGGTTATTAGCTCACCTGCCCGAAGGGCAAGTGAGCTTATGTCATGGTGCGGCGTCCGTCGTCTGTCCGTCAACTTTTCCTTTAAACAACTTCTTTTGAAGAATGGACAGGCCTAGAGTCATGATATTTGGCTGAAAGCTTTGTTGGTAGGAGCCCAACAAAGTTTGAGAACTAAAATGACCTTGACCTACTTTCAAGGTCACAGGAGTCAAATATGCGAAAAACTTCATACGACCTCTTCTGAAGAATTAAAAGGTATAGAATCTTCATATTTGGCTGATGGCTTTCTGGGATAGAGCCCAACAAAGTTTGAGAATGAAAATTAGTTTGACCTACTTTCAAGGTCACAGGGGTCAAATATGTCAAATGCTTCGAGCGCCTTCTTCTGAAGAACTGAACGGTACAGAAACTTTTTATTTGATTGATGGCTTCTTGGGATAGAGCCCGACAAAGTTTGAAAACGAAAATGACCTTGACTTACTTTCAAGGTCACAGGAGTTGGATATGTCTAATGCTTAAAACCACTTCTTCTGAAGAACTGAAAGTTATTGAACCTGAATATTTGGCTGGTGACTTCCTGGAAAAGAGCCCAACAAAGTTTGAGAATGAAAATGACCTTGAACTTCTTTTAAGGTCACCGGATTCAGATATGTCTCATGCTTAAAAAGACTTCTTCTGAAGAACTGAAAGTTATAGAACCTAAATATTTGGCTGGTGACTTTCTGGGTTAGAGGCCAACAAAGTTTGTGAATGAAAATGACCATGACCTACTTTTAAGGTCACATGAGGCAGATATGTCAAACACTTCAAACAACTTTTTTTTCTGAAGAACTGTAAGGTATAAAACCTTAATATTTAGCTTGAAGCATCCTAGGAAAGAGCCCAACAAAGTTTGAGAATGAATATGACCTTGAACTACTTTCAAGGTCACAGGAGTCAGATATGTCTAACGCTTAGAACAACTTCTTCTGAAGAACTGGAAGGTATCTAATCTTTATATTTGGCTGGTGGCTTCCTGGGAGAGAGCCTGACAAAGTTTGAAAACGAAAATGACCTTGACTTACTTTCAAGGTCACAGCGATCAAATATGTCAAACTGTTCAAACTACTTCTGATGAAGAATTAAAAGGCATAAATTTATAATATTTGGCTGGTGACTTCCTGGGATAGAGCTCACCAAAGTTTGCGAACGAAAATGACCTCAACCTACTTTAGAGGTCCCAGAGGTCAACAACATTTTAAAGGATTTGTTCTTAAGAACTAAAAGAAATGGATTCATTAGATTTGGCTGGTTGCTTTTTGGAATAGAGCTTACCAATTTGAGAAGGAAAATGGCATTGACCTACTTACAAGGTCACAGGAAAAAATATGTCAAGCAACTTCTGAAGAAGAATAAAAAAGCATAGAATCTTGTAAAATATTTATCTGGTAGTTTCAACAGATGGAGCCAACAAAGTTTGCGAGGGAAATACTTTTAGTGCAATATAATATTTAATGAGAATATTTTGCTATGACTGCTTAAACATTCAGGTGAGCTATACAGGCCCTCTTGGGCCTCTTGTTTAATTCATACCTTAGGCAGTGAGTGCTCGCTGTATGTTACTCATTACTCAGAGGGACTGAGTGTTTGTATAAGTTTTATTGATTAATTCATTTGAAAATGAACCCAATTAAGCCAGTTACTTTATTTGTACATATTTGCACTGAGTATAGGGATCTTCAGTGGAAGTGACTGATACGAACCCCCTGTAAACATCACACATGCTTAAGGTAGCAACACAAACATGGGTAAACAGGGTGTGTTCTAAACACTTCCGAGTTTCTGGAATTCCTCGAGACATCTCAGACATCGAGGTAATTGAAGGGGCTCTTTACAATAGATAATTAATTTAGTTTAGTTCGGGTGCTCAAGTACCTTTAAGGAATATTTCAAAAGGATAGCTATATATTTTTTTACATCATATGCAAGGTATATGATGTATTTTTAGAACAGTGTTTTAAAATCTTCAATGACACAGTTTTGGAGATTAATTGATACTTGCATTTTGCTCTTAAGCTACGAATCATAAGTGATCAAAAAAAATACTATAGTATGAAATACAAGTTTTAGTTTGTTTTCATTGAAAACAGATTCTTTTTTTCATGAATTCTAAAATATAATAAAACAAAGATTATATAAGAAGAAGTCAATTTTAACTAGTTCTAAAAATCAAATCTACAACTGGAGGGAGAGCAAAATAGAGGCTTTTAATTTGAATAGACTGGTTATGACGTACTGTAATGCCATATTTGGTAGCAGATAGGTCGTAGTGAAGCCCTGCCAGCCCAGCATTGTAGGAATACTCATTGAGTGCATCTTTAAACAGCATCACAAACAGCTTGGTCAGAACATGGTTGGTGGGTGTAAGATATGTCAAGGGGCTAAAAAAAAGAATGATTAACATGAATTATGTAAAACAATTTACCAAACTAAATGTCTAATTTCTTCATCTTTCTTTACTCTGAATACTTAAGGTGATGAGTCAAGTGTATTCTTATGGTTAAACAATATGTTGAAAATAACAGACTCGCACAACTCAATCAGCCAGTGTATCATACATTTGTAGTTCCTTTCTAAAATTAGATCCGGTTAATTACTGAGTCACTGAGTAATTTCAATGAGGAACTGATGACAAATATTTTAATAAATAAAATCTACGGGCGTTTAACTTTTGAAAAATGTATACTTTTGATATATTTAATTATCAGTGTGCAAATTTGCAGTCACAATATGTCTTGGTTGTTTTCGTTTTGAGTCACCAGTTCTGCTTGTAAACTTTGTGACACTTTGTGCCATTAAACCTGCCAAAAAAGTAATTTTGTAGCCTTTGTAAGGCCTGTATCCATGAATCGAGACAGTTGTCACTGGTGCTGAACTTCAAATATTAATGTTATTAGCTATAAAATTGTTTAGTAATAGCATATAGTAAACAAGAGGCCCAGAGGGCCTGTATCGCTCACCTGGATACCTTAGCAATCATGGCAAAATATTCTCCAAATGAGATAAAGGGAATATGCCAGACCCCAAGGCAAATCCTTGTAGCATAACTGTATTAGATTTTGTCATGCCCAGCAATTTTATGTATGGTTATGGGGTGGGGATCTCAACTGTTTCCAAGCTTTGACTCAAAAACTAGGTCCCTAGGGTTGTGGCCAGACCGCAGGATCAATTCTAATATCGTGACTGCATTTGTCTCTTTTAGCCCAGCATTTGTATATATAGTTTTGGGGTGGGGATCTCAACTGTTTCAAAGTTATGACCCGGAGGTTAAGTCTGCAAAGGTGGGGCAGACCCTGGGGTCAATTCTAATATCATGACTGCATTCGGCTCTTTATGCCCAACAATTGTATATATAGTTTTGGGGTAGGGATCTTTAACCATTTCGAAGTTATGACCCTGGGTTAAGTCTCCAAGTGTGGGGCAGTCCCTAAGGCCATCCTGGAAGCATATGTGCAATCATCTTTTTATACTCAGCAATTTATACGGTTTTAGGGTGGGGCTCTCAGCTGTTTTAAAGCTGTGACTAAGAAACTAGGTCCCTAGGGGTTCAGTCAGACCCCAGGGTCTATTCTGATATCCTGACTGCATTCGTCTCTTTATGCCCAGCATTTGTATATATATAGTTTTGGGGTGGGGATCTCAACAGTTTTGAAGTTATGGCCCAGGGACTATGTCTCCAAGGGCGGGGCCAGACCCTAGTGCCATCCTGGAATCAAATGAGCAATCTTCTCTTTATACTCAGCAATTGTATACCATGGTTATATGGTGGGGATCTCAAATATTTCCAAGTAATACACTTTTTTGGCCCCACCCCTTAGCCGGGGGGGGTCAGCCCCACCATTCGTACAATTTTGAATCCCTGCCTCCCATGAATGTTTCTGACCAAATATGATCAATATCCATGGCATAGTTCTACAGAAGAGGTCGCTTAAAGCAATAGCCAAATAACCCCTTTTGGCCCTGCCCCTCAGCCCCCTGGATGGTCAGCCCAATTATTTATATAATTTTGAATCTACACCACCTAGGGATGTTTCCAGTCAGATATGGTTGATATCCATCGCTTAGTTCCAGAGAAAAAGTCGCTTAAAGCAGTATAGCCAAATTGCCCCCTTTTGGCCCCGCCCTTAAGCCCCCTGGGGGTTCAGCCCCATCATTTGTACAATTTTGAATCCCCACCACCTAGGGATGCTTCCAGTCAAATATGGTTGATATCCACTTCTTAGTTCTAGAGAAGAAGTCATTTAAAGCTATATAGCAAAATTGACCCCTTTTGGCCCCGCCCTTAAGCCCCCTGGGGGGTCTGCCCAATTATTTGTACAATTTTGAATCCCCACCACCTTATGATGCTTCCAGTCAAATATGGTTGATATCCATCTCTTAGTTCCAGAGAAGAAGTCGCTTAAAGCAGTATAGCCAAATTGCCCCCTTTTTGCCCCGCCCCTCAGCCCCCTGGTGGGTCAGCCCCATCATTTGTACAATTTTGAATCCCCACCACCTCGGGATGCTTCCAGTCAAATTTAGTTAAATTCCAATCAGTGGTTAAGAAGAAGTCGTCGTTAAAAGAATGACGTACGTACGTACGGCGGACAGACGACGTACGCAACGGACCAGGTGAGCTAATAAATGATTTAGTTGTGAAAGTAGGTAAAACAGAAAATGATAAGAAAATTTTCCAACAATAATACAGATCCTAGAAGCAAACCATTTTGAAACAAGTAGGAACAGCTGTCGAACTCTCACACAGTGTCAGGTAAATTACTTTAATTTTGATATATCACATGCACAGAACAGCTATGATTCACACACTTACCTGTGTGACCTGTTGGGTTAGTCTGAAACTGATTATAATTGGTTTGTCAGTTAATATATTACTATATCAACACTTTTCTTTTGTCTCCAAATAGTGCTGGAAATGAGAACAGCCCATAAATAGGTTACGCGAGGATATCCTGAATACTTACTTGTTTAACTCAAATTTAATGGAGGCTTTCGGTTGGAGGAATGTGTTGTCCTGATGGAACCACACTCGACACAAGTCACTGTCCTGGAGATTATACAAAAAAGTAACTTCAATATATAGAGTGTTTCATTTTCAATCTTTAACAATAGAACATGTACACATCTAAGTTGTAGTCTTTAATACAAAGTATATCCATGTACTAGGGGGAGACAACTGAAGGAATCTAACTGTCAGTTGTAGTCTTTACTACAAAGTATATCCATGTACTAGGGGGAGACAACTGGAGGAGTCTGACTGTCAGTTGTAGTCTTTTAGGGGGAGACAACTGAAGGATTCTTACTGTCAGTGGTAGTTTTTAATACAAGGTTATCCATGTAATAGGGGGAGACAACTGGAGGATTCTTACTGTCAGTGGTAGTCTTTAATACAAAGTATATCCATGTACTAGGGGAAACAACTGATAGGATTCTGATCTTTACTACAAAGTAAAGCCATCTACTAGGGGGAGACAACTGGAGGATTCTTCCTGTCAGTGGTAGTTTTAATGATGGGATAAAATCTTTAAAATATTAAAATTAAAACTTATCTAAATCACCATAAATTAAGGCAGTGTTGAAACATTTTTTTATAAGAAACTGGTAAAATTGAGGGTCAATTGTAAATCATCTACAAATTGTTACCATAAGACATACCTTCACAAGTTGTGGCAGATCACAGGGCTGAAATGAAAAACGAAACAATAATCTTAAACTTGTGTCTTTGTTAGAACTTTGAATTCTATAAAAGTACACGAAATAAAAATTATGTATCATAATATTTATCCAGAAAGACTAAGCAATAAGCCTACTCATGTCAAATACAGTTCAGTGCTTTTTCATTGTCCTATAATGTAGATTTTATGTGTTATCCTCCTAGATATATTTCAGGCTAAATACAATGCATATATAACAGCAAATTTCTCCGTAGTTAAGCTTTCAATCTGTTCACCTTCTGTAATAAGAATATTTGTCATGACTTTGATTGTAATTACACTGCGAGGGCAAAAATGAGCCCTGGGCCGATTCTAATTTTACCATGGAAGGATGGATATTTAGTCTTTTTTGTTTTTGTTTTGTTTGATGGTCTATTAACAGCTATGGTCAATTAATGACATGCCAGGTTTGGTGGTTGAAGAAAGCTGGAGTTTCCGAAGAAATACCACCAAGTTTCAGCTTGTACCTACCGACTGCTCCACGCAGACCTTGAACACCTGCGACCCAGTGGTGGAGGGTTAGTGATCATAGACGATCAGAGACCTTAACCCCTCGGCCACCGTGGTAGATATTTAACACAGTGAAATGTTGATAAAAAGTATTTCAATGTCATCGGATGACCACTGATATTATAATTACATCAGTATATATAAGATACAAGAGGCCCAATGGGCCTGAATCGCTCACCTGGTATTAATCTCACACTTGTAATCTTAAAAGTGGACTAATATACATGATATGATGCCTTTGACCTCAAAAGTTTATAGCCTTCCGTCCCAGCATACTTCTAGCTAAATATTATTACCCTGGACCTTTTGAATATTCAGAACAAGTCATTTAAATATTTAAACATATTTGATCCCTGTGACCTTGAATATGAGCAAAGGTCATTCATTTGAGCAAACTTGGTACCCCTTCATCCCAGCATGTTACTGGCCAAATATCATTAGCCTATGCCTCTTGGATATTCAGGAGAAGTTGTTTAAAGGTTTTAGACATATTTGACCCCTGTGACCTTGAAAATGGATAAAGGTCGTTTATTTGAACAAACTTGGTAGCCCTTCATCTGAGCATGATACTGCTCAAATATCATTGTTCTATGTCTCTTGGGTATTCAGGAAAAGTTGTGTAAAGGTTTTAAACATATTTGACCCCTGTGACCTTGAATATAAATAAAGGTCATTTGATTGAACAAACTTGGTAGCCCTTTATCCCAGCATGTTACTGGACAAATATCATTATCCTAGGCTTCTTGGTTTTTCAGAAGAAGTTGTTTAAAGGTTTTAAACATATTTGACCCTGTGACCTAGAATATAGGTAAAGGTCATTCATTTGAACAAAACTAAGTAGCCCTTCATCCCAACATGTTACTAGCAAAATATCATTATCCTATGCCTCTTGGGTATTCAGAAAAGGAGTTGTTTAAAGATTTTATATATATTTAACCCCTGTGACCTTGAAAAAGGGTCAAGGTCACTTGTTTGAACAAACTTGGTAGCCCTTCATCCATGCATACTACAGGCCAAATATCAGTATTCTGAGCTTTTTGGTTACTGAGAGGAAGTTGTTTGAAGATTTTAACACATTTGACCCCAGTGACCTTCAGTGGGTGAAGGTCATTCATTTGACCAAACTTGGTAGCCCTTCATAACAGCATGCTACAGGCCAAATAGCAGTAACCTGGGCCCTTTGGGTTTTGAGAAGAAGTTGTTTGAAGATGTTTAACACATTTGACCCCTGTGACCTTGAAAGTGGGTCAAGGTCATTCATTTGAAGAAACTTGGTAGCCCTTCATCCCAAATAATTACTAACCAAATATAAATATCCAAGGCCTCTTGGTTATTCAGAAGTTGTGTAAAGGTTTTAAACATATTTGACCCCTGTGACATTGAATATAAATAAAGGTCATTTGTTTGAAAAAACTTGGTAGCCCTTTATCCCAGCATGTTACTGGACAAATATCATTATACTAGGCTTCTTGGTTATTCAGACGAAGTTGTTGAAAGGTTTTAAACATATTTGACCCCTGTGACCTTGAATATAGCTCAAGGTCATTCATTTGAATAAACTAGTTAAAAGGTTTTAAACATATTTGACCCCTGTGACCTTGAATATAAGTAAAGGTAATTTGTTTGAACAAACTTGGTAGCCCTTTATCCCAGCAAAAAAACTGGCCAAATATCATTATCCTAGGCTTCTTGGTTATTCAGAAGAAGTGGTTTAAAGATTTTTTAAGACAATTGACCCATGTGACCTTGAAAATTGGTGAAGTTCATTTGTTTGAACAAACTTGGTAGCCCTTCATCCCAGCATGCTACTGGCCAAATATCCTCATCCTGTGAATTTTGATTATTCAGAAGAAGTTGTTTAAAGTTTGTAACATATTTGACCCCTGTGACCTTGGAAATAGGTGAAGGTCATTCATTTGAACAAACTTAGTAGCCCTTCATCCCAGTTTGCTTCTCGCCAAATATCATCACCCTAGCTAGGCCTTTCGGTTATTAAGAAGAAGTCGTTGAAAGTAAAATATTGACGCCAGACGGATGGACGGACGACAGAGGCCAGGTGAGCTAATAATGTGTCTATATGTATTGCATACCTGATGCTGCGAGGACAGACTTTAGTATGTAAAATAACATCCCATAATATATATAAACTGTACACATTACACATCTTTCGAAATAGATCAAAGTAATGTCTTTCATCAATGGGAAATTTGACTCTTTTACCTAATTAAAGTTGTACTCACGTTAGCTTCTCTGGGAACAATTTCAAACGATTCTGGGATGAATTCATTGACAGCAGGCAGCTTCAGATTTTCATGAAAACCACAACAGCTCCATGTCTACAAGTCAGGAAACACATGATCAACACAAGACTCTTTACTGTCCTTCTGCATAGACTTTTCATTATGTAATTTATTGTAAATGACAGGGATGAGAGGCACTTAATTTAGTAACATATCAGTGGGAAAAGATTCTTACATTCTAAGTATATACCACATACATCTTATATATATATGTATAGCTTCAATGAATTTCTGTCACCCAGTTGGCATTCATATTGTCTATGAATGCAAACTGAAAGAGGTTCAGCACTTTAATATCTTTTCATATGATGTTTTTTTTTTGTTATCTATGAACAAAAATCCTTTCACTCATTCTATAAAACTAAACTAGCTTCTAGAACTGCCAATTTTTTAAAATATAATTTATGTTTCAAAACCAACAGATCTACTGGTTTATCTTTAAATACTGAACGTTTTACATTAAAGTACATGTTAGGATCAGCATATCATCAAGCTTCATATCAATACATTTAACTGTAGAAAGTTGTATCAACTCTTGCCTGTAATTTCTCTTTGGGAATCTTCTCTAGCCTGTATTTGGTACCATATAACGGTTCTGTCTGGTCGACTATGTCTTCATATTTCTTGGCTACCACACGCATTCTGAAATAAATAGGTTAACAGTTATACCTCTTCATTACTAGCATTATACCTCTACATTACTAGCGTTATACCTCTACACTACTAGCATTATACCTCTACATTACTAGAGTTATACCTCTACATTACTAGCGTTATACCTCTACATTACTAGTGTTATACCTCTACATTACTAGTGTTATACCTCTACACTACTAGTGTTATACCTCTACATTACTAGCGTTATACCTCTACACTACTAGCATATAGATCTACATTACTAGCGTTATACCTCTACATGACTAGTGTTATACCTCTACACTACTAGTGTTATACCTCTACATTACTAGTGTTATACCTCTACACTACTAGCATTATACCTCTACACTACTAGCATTATACCTCTACACTACTAGTGTTCTACCTCTACATTACTAGTGTTATGCCTCTACACTACTAGCATATAGATCTACACTACTAGCGTTATACCTCTACATGACTAGTTTTATACCTCTACACTACTAGTGTTCTACCTCTACATTACTAGTGTTATACCTCTACACTACTAGTGTTCTACCTCTACATTACTAGTGTTATACCTCTACACTACTAGTGCTATACCTCTACATTACTAGCGTTAATTAGCTACATCTACATTACCAGCGTTATACCTCTACATTACTAGTGTTATAACTCTACACTATTAACGTTATACCTCTACATTACTAGCATTATACCTCTACATTACTAGCGTTAATTAGCTACATCTACATTACCAGCGTTATACCTCTACATTACTAGCGTTATACCTCTACATTACTAGTGTAATACCTCTACATTACTAGAGTTAATTAGCTACATCTACATTACCAGCGTTATACCTATACATTACTAGCATTATCCCTCTACACTACTAGCATTATACGTCTACATTACTAGTGTTATAACTCTACACTATTAACGTTATACCTCTACATTCCTAGCGTTATACCTCTACAGTACTAGCATTATACCTCTCCATTACTAGCGTTATACATCTACATTTACATCACTATCCCTCTACATTACCAGCGTCATACCTCTACACTACTAGTGTTATACCTCTACATTACTAGCGTTATACCTCTACATTACCAGCGTTATACCTCTACACTACTAGCATTATACCTCTACACTACTAGCGTTATACCTCTACATTACCAGCTTTATACCTCTACATTACTAGCGTTATACCTCTACATTACTAGCATTATACCTCTACATTACCAGCGTTATACCTCTACACTACTAGCATTATACCTCTACATTACTAGCATTATTCCTCTACATTACTAGCGTTATACCTCTACATTACTAGCGTTATACCTTTACACTACTAGCATTATACCTCTACATTACCAGCATTATACCTATACATTACTAGCGTTATACCTCTACATTACTAGCATTATACCTCTACACTACTAGCGTTATACCTCTACATTACTAGCGTTATACCTCTATACCTCTTGGAGTCAGTTTTGTTTGATGATATTGTTTTATACAAGAACACATGTATGCTATATATCCGTTGAAGAAATATCCAGAATCGTGTGTTAATATTTTGGTATTCCATTTGTATAAGTAGGTTGTTTCCATGTTTTGCTGTGAACTAGCACTCTTTAATCAAGACAATATTGAACTCTCTGAACTTCTGAAGACACTATCATAATCTGGTTCAAATATTCTGGAAATCATTATTTTCATTTTGAAAGTATCTTTTGTAGATTCTCAAAGCAATGACTAAATAAATGCAAGCATTCACAATTCAAAAATGTGGATGTACATATCGATTGAAAATTGATGTCACCAAAGTGTTTTGTATCCTTGGAAATTACAGTGATCAGGATGCAATTATCAAACGATATTTCCCATGCAGAAACGAGTCTTTCTGACTATTTATTACATACTTACTAATAAATACTGTGTTTTTGTATATGCAATACGACACAACTGCTCTAACCCATATAAGCCCTCGCTGTATCACACCCCAAAATCTGTATCAGCCCCGCCGTATCACACCCCAAAACCCGTATCAGCCCGCAAAACCTGTATCACACCCCTTTTGGAATTTTTTCGTGTTTCAATATTTCAAAATAAAAATAGATCATAAGATAGTAGCTTTTATTAGTAAGTATGTAATAAACAGAATAAAACATGCCTTTTTCCATATCACACCCAGTATCAAACCTCGACCAATATCAGCCCTCGGGCTGATATTGCAGTCTCGGGTTGATCCTGGGTGTGATATGGAAAAAGGCATGTATTATTCTCTATGTAATGCTATGTGAGTACCTCATATTGTGTGGTACAAGTTTTTCCAGTATTTGGGTGATGAGGTCTGGCCGGAACTCGGACATCAGATGCCCACCGCTCAATGCCTCCTCCATTGGGTATATCTGGTATATACACGGTGATCAGTAAAACATTCACATAAACACAACTAGAAAAATCAATCACAACATCACCAGGGTCGCTTAATCACCCTGCATACTTCTGGAATTTAATATCTCAATGACAACAAGAATTCCACGGGAGTGTGGATGTGTCGCCTGCTCATAGCGCTTTTAGTAAAAAAAGTGTTTTGGCTCGAGTTATCGTGTAAACAGATATGCCAAAAAGCAGAAAGTTGAAACTCGACAAAAAAAACTGTAATATAAGTTGAACATTATTGCTTCTAGCATTACGTTATAAAATTTGAAAGGAATTGATTAAAAAAATAAAAAAAGTTCTTGCATTTACTACGCAATGCCCTTATTTGGCAAATAAAGGGGCATGACTTCACCAAAAATGCGCGTAAACTTCTGAAATGCGAACTTTTTCGAGCTATATTGGTATGAAATATGTGAACCAAGTTTGAGTTCAACCAACCAAAGGGAACTCAAGGTATCGCACAGAAACCTTATTTCGGATGACGCAACGGGCGACAAAGTAATACCTTTATGTCGCCTCGCGTTGCAGGCTACACAAAAATGTAATAAATCCCCTTCCTTACTCTTAATTAACAAGGACCTTGAACATGCAGGTATTCACTTATTTGAGTTTGACCCTTCATCTATCTCAGACGAGTGTTAGAATTATCTTACAGAGTACAGTAATATATTTGTACATTGCCACTTGCTTCATTTACCATCCAACACATATAAGCAGCATTTCAAGTTTCCTTTTCCCTCAGAATTCTATTAAAAGCCTCCATGGATAGTTTCCTAAACCTCATTTTAGTCACAAAACTCCAATCAGTGTTACAAATTTTTACTATAATAGCAGGCAACCTCATCTGAATCTTGTTGAAGTAACATTAAACATTTTTTTATATATGAGCATGACTTACCCTCGACTGTTGTTGACTATAACCTTGAACCTTACCTGCATTGCCCTACACACTGATGGTGTATAGTTTCTACTTTCCTCTTTATCCTTGAAGCGAAACTTCATTGCACGAATATTCTGTAAATATCAGAAAAAAACCAGAACACATGTACAGTAAATCCATCTTAAACACAAAGAGAATCATACCAAAATCATTGGTCTATTGAAAAACACATAGATGTAATATGCGCTCATGTATGGTCTACCGTCCAATAATCCATGGTTATTAATCAATGGAAAGTGATGTTACGTTGCAAAAGTCGTGGTATTTAGGATACACTGAAAGATCTTTAAAAGAAATTGTACATATTAGAGGAAAAAAATACCTAAAAGTATCCTACTGTCAATGGGAATATATGTATCATTGCCTCTATGTGTTCATCTTATTGATTTTTAAACTGGGTATAAATCATTTCAATAATGAGATCATTCAGTAATCTAAATTGAGGTATATGATTAGTTTACATCCGTGTCATTCTAACCTGGTACTCCGTGAAAATCCACTCTAGAGGGTCCTGACTCTTCAGCATGGCAATATACTGATACGTAAGCATCACCATATCATCAATGTGTTCTGTGTAAATGAAATTAAAATCATAATATCAGTTCACGGCAGGTTTTTCTTATTGAATACCCTGACAGATTTTTTTTCAAGAAAAGACTGAATAATTTATTTTTTTGTTTTGTTTGTTAAAGTAAACGTTACACTTTTTTATAGTGCCAATACATGTTACAGTAAGACCTCATTATACTGCCGTCATTTGTCTAGAGAAATTTTGACATTATAAAGGGGTTTGGGGATAAATTCAGGGGAAGGTATAAAGGAATTCTTCAGAAAACTAGACAAAAAGACATTGAAAGATGTTGGGAGGTATATGAGATGGCAAATGAAACGAGGGGCATTATTGTAATTATCCATTTCACCATTATGGGCTCATCCAGATAAATGCATGGTAGAGTCTATTAAAGTTACATAGTGGTGAAAGGCTTATTAACCTTCATTGGTAGATATTCATAGTGATCCTTTGGGAGATTCTATGTACATTAATTTGTGGATAACAGGAAGACCCCCCCCCCCCCCCCCCCCCC
>NW_018408317.1:271236-297861 GCF_002113885.1 Mizuhopecten yessoensis
CACTAATTTGCGCCATAGGAGATTTAGCGCCATAGGTGCGCCATAGGAGTTTTTGCGCGCCATAGCAAAATGTGAGTGTTTTATCCACAAAATATTTCGATTTTTCCATTGGTATACTCATTTAACATGTTTTGGTAAAGTATCATTTAAAAAAAATGTGTACTTTGTTAGAAAATCGATCTTGATTACGAAGCACTTTTACACTAATTAGCGCCATACGTGTTTTTTCACGCCATAGCTAAATATAAGAATTATTTTCAGCAATTAACTGTGTTTTTCCTTTGGTATATGCAATATACAGGTTTTGGTAAGTTTCATTCTTAAAAATGTTTATTTTGTTAGTAAATCGACAAAATATTTCTTCACGATTCACAAGTCAATTTCAAGGGAAGTAACTCGTACATTTGCTAAATACTCTTCAGGTACGAAGACATTTTACAAATGTTGTTAAGAGTTATCAACCTTCACTAATTTGGGCTGAGGATGATTTATCAATGTGAATAGGATAATATTTCCCTACAGAGCGTCAGAGTTAAGTAAATCAACTTAGCCAAATTAGAAACAAGGAAATCATACACAATTGTATCACAAATACTACAAAGACTGAGAAATACCCACCCAGACCGTCCTCAGTGAACTGTATAGTTACAGTAAGCACTCGGAATCCTTTGGCACCCAAACTACTGCCACAGCTCAGAGAGTTGGCCCAACCTGTAAATGAATTGACACGAACAGTAACTGAGTAATCACATCATCATTTAAAGAATGAAATAATCTCATTATTGAACAATCTACAATGATCAGTTTAATGGATGGAAACAGTTGTCAACAACCTATTTTGTTAATTCAATTTAAATTTAAATTAAAAAAAAAAAAAATTGAAATGTACATATTAAGACAGCTATGATGTACGTAAAATGTATTTAAGTTAGGCTTAATTTAATAAGTTGTAAGAACTTGTGCCCAATCCTTTTTGTCATTTTCAAGGCAATACAAATATGTTTAAACCAACGGATGGGTGTCAATGACCTAATTCTACCTATCTTTGACTGTTCTTACACTATACACGGGGAAAGTATATTTGCATGCTTTTGAAGAGGACACCAATTAACAATGGTATTCAGGAATTAATGGTATGACGATGCTTATGTAATAGAAAATATGTGTAAATTAAATTTAAATTTAAATTTTTAACCAATTTGTTATCAATTTCATTAATTTTGAAAACTAGTGTGAGCTGTTTGAGCTTCCAAAACTATACCCCACAGAGATTTGACCAAGAGGGTAGTGTTTTATGTGGCACATATGCACTGCATGTTAGATTTATGGTTTCATATACTAGTCTTTATCGGTGATACAGAGAACTGTGTGTTATCTGCAACATCTCCTTTCTCCTAAAACACAAACAAATAATGTTCCAGCACTACTAACTGGTGTTATTCATCAATTCAAAATACATTTATAGCTTGAAGAAATTTTGAAATAATTTGACCTTTAACCTGGCCCCTTTCTTGGAGTATTTGAAATCATCAATAATGGTAAAATATCAATGCTGTAATACAGTGGCAGATCCACATCCAGAGACTTATCTGGGTTCTTTTCACCCAAATTTCCAGGGGGTGTTTCCATGCGGGGAAAGTTGAGGAAATTGGTGAAATACATGATTTTTATAGAAAATTCTCAGGCTGGGGGAGGGTGTGTGTGTGTGTCCTGAAGCCCCCCAAAAAAAACCTGGATCTGCCAATGTAATACAAACTGAACACAAACTGACCTTTGGCCTTCAGCTCTGACAGAAGACTTCCCTTCGCCTCATGGCCAATCAGGTGGGCGAGATAGTTGCCAGGCTGTACAAGTTGAAGGTAATAAAGAATCAATATCTAACTTTAAACATTTCTGACGTTTATCTGGTCTATATTAAGTTACTACCGTATAACAGGTTATTTACACATTTTATTTATGTATATGAATCGGCACAACCATATGTGCGCTCTTTCATGACAACACATGATGGTTATGAAGTTAATTGTCATGGCTGATTTTTTTTACGCTTTTCATATTATTCTGTGAATCATATTTTCCCAATCGCATAATTGACCCGCAACACTCCAAATACATTCTACTTTTTCTGGTTATTACATCAATTATTCATCCCTTTTCATGTTACAGCAATTACATGTCCAGCAACATTGAAATTCCTAGCAAATCAACCTGTCATTAATTAGCACAAGAAATGTAATCCTATAGCAACAGCAATCGCAAGTGAGCCATGCTTGTCAGCAAAGCACAGGCATGTATAATCCATATTGGTTCATTTTATCACAAAATACTCAGGTGTGGGACATCAAAATGTTTTAAAAGCTAAGGGTTGAAAGATGTAATGCCCAAGAAATGGATACAAATTATGGAGAGAACGTAAATATATCCATGAAAGACCGTGCTGTGTAAGACAGACTGCTTATAAATCATATTAAATGGCAACTATTGAATATAATGGAATAAATATTTTAAAGTTTTTCTTCATTTTACTTTATAAATTTATTGTGAGTATATGTGTATATATAAGATTGACCAGAAGGTTTAACCTTGGCAGTGTAGAAATCCTGTAGGTCAGGGGTGGCCCACATCAAGCTCAGACTCCTTATCTCTTTCACAGGAACTGCATAGCATACTGTCTGTAAAACGAGATCAATTCTATAGGGAGGCAGGATAAAGTTAAAAAGCCAAGGCAAATGGTGGATAAATCCAATTTTCATGTACAAGAGAGCCAAACCAGATGGATAAAATGCCGTATCAAATGGACAGGGTGACATTTGGTTGGAAAAGAAAAGACATTACTTGAAAATTGGAAAAAAATGCAAGATCTGACCCACTACTTATACTTTGCCAAATGATAAAAATTGTGATCTTTCATTAAGGTGATTACAATACACTGCACAAAAAGAAGCCCCCTTCCAGTGAGACTTGTGTCTAATGTGTACATATCGGAGTTAAAAGAACCAGTGTATACTAATTCCCATCCTCCAAACTCCAGGGGTTACGCTCACTTACGCTCACTTACGCTCACTTACGGAATTTACGCTCTCTGCACCATGTCATAGCAAACTTGAAGGCACAAAGATACCTGTTTGATTGGTTTCAGGTAAAAAAAAATCTGATCAATCGCTAGGCTGAAACCTGTCCGTTGAAAGTTACAAAGGAGCGTCACCCGACTTCAAAGTCAGTCAATTTTAACCGTTATGCTACCACAAGAATCTTTTGATTTACATCAAAGGGTCGAACCACATTTTGTAATGTAGTCTTCTTGTCTCATCAACCAGGCGGCGCACACTGTGAGCCTTCGATTTTTCCATGACATATTCCAGGGGTGCAGAGAGCGAAAGTGAGCGTAACCCCTGGAGTATCAAGGATGACCTTACGTGACATTTTACGCTCTATGTAGGACCTCACCATATCAATTAGGTAAGGGAGATAACTGATCTTATTTATCATTAGTGGAAACAAACCTTTAGCTGATCTGGACCATAGGGATGATCAGTCCATTCAGGAACTGTAACGTTCTTATTCTCCACCTCGGCAAACATTGGCAGAACCATTTCTGACAATTCATCTAGCGATTCTGGAAGATGGGGAGAATCACAGCTAGTACAACAAGTCAAAGTATTGTGGGACAATCCTCAGTTTCTCATCATTAAAAAGCCAATATTAACATTAGGGGAAAATGTTATTTCTTATGATAATATTCCAATCAGGTCAGAATAATTGTACAAAAGACACGACAAAGAAATTTTGTTTCAATTATTGGGGTCGGAGGTCGAAATATAGGTCACAGTGACCTATAGTGTTGCAATTTCAAATTTTCGTAATGACTAACATTTTCCTATCAAATTTTAAAATATTTGTTTGTACATCAGTTTCAGCAAAACATAAAATGCATTACATATAAATGGTTGATGTAAAGTACATAAATATAAATCTGTGCATTCCATTTATTGTTGATTTCTGAGGTGTGGTTATAATACACACATATGAATGTTTGAAAGTAATTCATGTTTTTTTTGTGATCAACCTTAATCCCAAATACAATCCACAGACAAAGGAACACCCACCTTTCCCCAACACACACAGTGACATGATGTTAGCCGAGTAATGCTTAGCATGGAAGCTCAGCAGAGCTTCACGGATGTCGATACCCTTTGCCACAGGAATGGTCCCCAATGTGTCTTTATTTCCTAAAATTGTCATATTTACAGTTATCTGTATTAATTAAAAGGTAAAGGAAAACAATTATAACTAAAGAGAAAGCAATTTATTACACAAAATTATCATTTCTGTTCATTCAAAAAAGTTGGTGGAGGAACAGACCCCACTACTTAATTAGTTATACTGATTGTAAAATTATTTAATTTTTTCTTTTTTTATCAATCGTCTTTATTCTAAAATCTCCTTCTATATAAAATTTGAAATCAATCTGACTGTTCCAAAACAGAAAATTAGATTTGATGATATAAGGCTAAATTTTCAGTGTGAAAACCTGCGATCTAATAGTAAAGTTTCAGATCATCTTTCAGATATACAACTTACAACTTCTGTATTTTTTCAACTGGAATACTAATATATTTAGATAACTATATATTACCACATGAAAATTTGCCCCAGTCATGACCAGGTTTAGACAATTTTCTATCTAAGAGAAGTAATCGTCGTCCATCTATGGGGATGTTTTTATCATTCTCTGAGTTGACAGCATTAACTTCTCTCTCTGTGGCCGAGGCTGTAAACAAGGGGCTGATGAAAAACTGGCTTAGTCTGAAACGTAGCAAAACAAACTGTAATCAAGGGGCTGATGAAAAACTGGCTAAGTCTGAAACATAGCAAAACAAACTGTAAACAAGGGGCTGATGAAACACTGGCTTAGTCTGAAACATGAAGTTATTTCAGTTTAGTTACATAAATGATATTGCCTACATTGTGATTGTGCAGTGTTGAATGGTCATTAATTCAATTCCAGATAATATTGAAAAGTCACACTTGTATTTACAACCAGTTGGTAAATATATAACCAGAACCCAGGACCATATAATTAGAAATTGCAACAACTTGAACAACTGTAAGCAGTGGATTATCTACTAGTAATGAAGGTGGCTGCATGACAAATCTCTACCAGAAATGAAGACGGCTAGTTTTATCTTTTGAGAATGAAGGTGGCTGGATTATCTACAGGCAATAAAACAACTTTTCTTATCAGGATCTTTTTATGTAAACACCAAGGTTGCAATATTCTTGTAGCATGCATGACAACTTTTTGGAACATGTCATGCATGTGGGGTTTTGTTTTTACCAATAGACAGCAAAACAAAAATGCAAAATGGATTCATAATTTTCTTAGGGAGCACACGTAACAGCCGTTTAAAGGGCTGTCATACTAGGGCCGCATTCCCACGGCGTCCAAGAAAAATCCAGAACGCCGATCTGTGCGCAGTGGAATCGCAATCATTGCCGCCGCAACGCAGTGGCTTCGCCATAGAACACAGTGGAATCGCATAGAACGCCGAGCGAAGGCATGCACTTTGAGCATGCCAAAAACAAACGCCAATGCTCGGCGTTCTGATAAGAGCGCAGTGGGATCGCGGTGAGGTCGCCATAGTAGCGCAGTTAGGTCTCCTACAACGCCACTGGAGTGCGAATGCAATGGTGCTTGCATGGCGATCGTACTGCGTTCTCTGAGATGACACTGCGTCTCTACTGCACTTATACGGCGCTTACAAGGAGTTTTATTCTTCTTATTGCGCTCTTACAACGATAGTACGGAGGTCATTTATCTTTCCCTGCCTTCTTCACCTTTCTACGTCTTTTGGGGGGCACGGTCTCGACTGTTCGAGAGCAAATGGAAAAATGGAGAACTGATGCAGATATCGTTTTTATAGGTAGTGCAAAACAACATGCCGTCAGCACAGTGTGAGCACCGTGAAAGTGTAGTGCACATGCAGTGCGCGCACCGTGACAACTCGATGCCTGCAGTGGAAGCGCCATGAAAGGGCAGACAATCGTCAACTAGAACTCTGTAGAAACGCCAAGGTCGCTGTGACATTGTCATCTTCATGAAAAATATCAATTTTTCCTGCGATCTCACAGCGCTCTGGGAAATTTAACAACGCCGTGCAATCGCAGTGGCAACGCGGCTAGGTGTGACAGGGATTTTAGGGTGTCATACTGTATATTCACGCCTTCACTAGTAAAATCTGTATTCGCCCAGTGTAAGTTTCACACTTCACAAATAATTACTATATAGGGCAAAGAGTGCAATCTTGATCATATTCACTGTCATGATAAACTTACTGCGAAGGGGGAAAATGGCAAAAATAAAACTGCATCGAAAATTTCTTGGTATTCATAGACATTTTTTCATTGTTAATGATGTCACTGTGCATATATATATATTTGTCATACTGCAAAGAAAAATGTCGCATGGTGATTGGTCGAATTGCCAAGGTACCTGAAGCTATGTTAGTATCCTTGCCGGGGTACATAAGAGCATGCGCGCCTGTTGTAAGGGAGATAACTCGTAAATTCGAATCGAACACACCAGAGAACGTTCGTCTGCTAATGGCAACAATCAACAATATGGCCTTCGGCTCAGGGTACATAAGGTCCTGACAGCGAACATGAGACCATGTACCCTGCCAAAGACCTGTATAACTAATAATGTAGAACAATTGTATGTGCCTGCATTTTTAGTACTTCAGGGGTAGAAATATCCTATAATTTCGTCCTGAAGAAGCCCACTGCAGGGGCGAAACCGGTCGACACATCTAATAAACTACAAGAACTAGTTGCTCCTTTGCCTGATGTGATTGAATCTAGTTCTTAGTATACAGTTTTGATAGTTATGCCAGAAATATATTGCTAGTATCATCCTTAGAAAAAATAGAATAGGTAGGCAGCTTTTTAAAAAATAGGATAGGTAGGCAGCTTTTTTGAATTTTTGAAAATATTTCTACTGTACTTAATTATACAGAGCAGAATTTCGGACTTTAACAGTGCATATCACTAAATGCCAATAACTATAGGGTGGGCACTACAAACTAGGGTAGGTAGGGTTATTAGCGGAAACACAAGATTTTTCTTATTTGACCTTAGATACCTTGTCCAAAGAATATTTTACAGTAATATGCTTAGGATCACACAATCTCCATTCACATGCTTACCGGGTAAGTCCTTTTTATTTATTTACGTTGTGAATTTATAGCAGACATATATTACCTGTCTAGAGCGCCATGGAGGTGATCAGGTGCCACATCAAAGTAGTATGTAGTGTGTTCGGGACCTGTCGAGGCGTTACACAAACCCCCATGCTCGTTCAGAAACTACAATTCAAGAGCAGAAAACTTGTGAATTTTCAAATGTAAAGGTTCATCTTTTTTATCAAAAATCTCTTTAAACATTTTTTACAGAAGTATTCAGATTCAAGTCAATCAAGTGATTTGATCACTTATGCAAAGTTACCTATAAGTCAACACAATTGCTCCAGAAAATTCACCAACCTGCTTCTAGTTACATAAATCCAGTTATACATTTATATGTTTCAAAAGTTAATCATATTATATTACTGTGTCTAAAATAGCAAATCTCTCAAACATTTATTGATGATTAGTGTGCTGGATGATGATCCTGCGTACAATGGTATAATTTATATACCTTCATACTATTATTATCTGTACATGTCAATCAACAATTAAATGAAAACTACAAACAAAATAACATAATGTTAGGACATTAATCATAATATACAAACACATTAACTTTGATACATCACAGCCTGATCTGTATCCTCAGAATGTTGTTGATGGCTAAGGAAAAGAGTCTCAATGCTCTGTGTTATATTTTACATGTATTTAAAATTATCAGAAATTTATGAACAAAATAATTATATTCATTATCATGTGATTTATACAGGCCTGTTAGTCCTTTTTTATAACTGAATATCCTTATTTTAAATGAAATTAGGATGCAACTTTTTTACCACCTACTGCACATGTACATAAATTTCACTACCCAGTAGTATTGAGCAATAAATGTCTACTCAAAATGCCTCCAAATGCAACCGGAAGTGGAGTGGATTGTATAAGGAAGCACCTTAAGAAGCGACCGGACGCTTACAACGGTGTCAACTATGTAACAGTGAGTCTAATTGGATGATACTGGTCACATGATGGGGCAACAAAACAGCATGTCACCCTCACACACTCAAATTTCCTTGATCATATTTCCCTTATTGGGAGCATCTCTAGAGAAATAGTCAACAGTCACCACAACCTAGTTCCGAATGACGGAAGCAGACGACAACAATGGCACATCAACTTGATCATCTCTACTATTGTGTTATTGTTTTTGATTGATTGCATTTTTTTCCAGCATAATAAACTATTTATTGCTCTTGCAACTATTTATTGTCTTTGTTTCTCTTTGATTAATCATGTTTCCCTACAGGAAGGGCAATAAATGTATAGAATATCCTTTTTACAAAGACATCTCCAATATGTACAGGGACCCTCATCCCTGGATCTGTAAGATCTTGACTGTGTGTTTTCAGTGTAGTATGGTATTTCAAACCTTTTCTGCAACATTATTGGGAATATTTTTGAAACATTCTAACTCACTAAAAACGAATGCCTGCAACCTCGAACTGTCTTTGTATGAATATAGAGAGGAAATATTATAATTTGAAAATTCCCTCTAGTGTGAAGCTAGAAGGCTACCGTAATCCAATGTTAAATTAAATCTGCCACACTACTCCACCCATTTTAGATGTGTTCGCACCATGGGCCATGGACACCATTTGTTACAGGTAAAGAGCAGTGTGCTTTCACATCCTGGGATCAAACCTGCGACCCCAAACTTCTTAGTCATACACTAGTACCTATGAGCTAATTATAGGTAAATTCCCTCTAGCGTGAAGCTAGAAGTTAAGGCTACTGTAATCCAATGTATAATTTAAATCTGCCACATTACTTATGTTCAGTTATTATATAATTTTATACTAATCTTTCCTTTTTTGTTATTCAAAATAAAAAAATATTGTTAAAATCTCTGTCTTTTTTGCAAATTTGCAAATGAAGCAACTTGAGTACAGATATGCACGATAATGCACCATCATCCTGTTGAGAACCGTTACATCTTTGATGTCATTGAATTGGTTGATGACACAATTCTATTTAGTGACCTTGGCCTTGACCATGCGTCGGACCCTCAAATTTGGACCGACCAAGTCCACCAGTATCCATTACATTTGAGTAGAATTGCCAACAAAACCTCATCACTTGGTATGAGGATAAACAACACATAATACAAAAAGCTTCTGTCCAAAATGCATGTATATATATCTTACCTTGTCATACTCATTCTCATTTTCATACTGGAAATAAGACAAATGTGAATAATTACATCAAATTGCCACAAATCCAGTGATATATAATCTTTAAAATATTAAAAAAGTTTACCTTTTTATAGGAGTTCTCTTGTTCAAACTGAAAGTAAGACAAGCACACTTCAATAAGGAATATGACAGCCTCATACCTTTCTAAACTGGTTTAATGTGAACACAATCTTTAACTTAAGTGCACAGCAAAGACTTAAATCATCCGCAATTTAGAGATAATGTTATTGGTAGCCCGAGTTCCCTCTGGCCCTGACACCAGACGTAAACAATTTGACAGATAGATGTCTTCTGGTGTGACATTTATCTGTCAAAATGTCTAAGTCTGGTGTCAGGACCAGAGGAAACTCAGGCTATTTTATCGGGTGTTAAAGGCTAAAAAAAGGAACACCGTTTCAGTTAATTTCACAATTAATGGAAGGTACCTGTTAAAAAGGGAAGCAACTCACTCTTTTGGTGAAGTTATCTGTGTTCTGCCAAAGGGGAATACCTTCATGTTTTTAGTTATTTAAATAGACAGATGAAAATTATATGCAACCTATGAATCAAACCTACCTTCTTAGAACCGAGAAACAGCATGTGTTCACAGAAATGTGCTAAGCCTTGAGTCTCCCAGGGGTCTGACATAGCACCTGTGAGAATAAAGAGGTAATTCAAGTATGAACGTTTATGTTCCTAATTATGTACAGGGGCCACGCCCGGTGGCCATGTGGTTAAGGCGTCTGACATTCTGCTACCACTATAGCCCTCCAACACTGGGTCGCGGGTTCGAGACCTACGTGGGGCAGTCGCCAGGTACTGGCCGTTGGTCGGTTGGTTTTTCTCCAGGAACTCCGACTTTCCTCCACCATCAAATCATGGCACATCCTTAAATGACCATAGCTGTTAATGGGACGTAAAACTCAAACAAACCAAACCATCTTAATTATGTGATAATATATATATATACATTTTGTGTAGCTATGTAAGTGGTAATTCAAAATATGCATGTAGCTAATAGCTATAGCTAGGTGGTAGTTCCTTAAAACTCAGAACAAGTCCAGCTTTTGTTTTAGTCTTATTTGATAATGATTGCGTGACTGACCTATATGGACATCCATGGCAGCGGAGGATTTGTCCGTGTCGGGATCACTGATGACCATGACCTTGAGACCGTTCATCAGCTCCAGGCCACGATACTGACGCTTATCCTGCATGGACTTGATGATCTTGTCATTGAAAATAGATCTTTTGATGAACTTCGTACCCATCATGGAAAGGTTTACTCAATCTCCTGTTCGTCTCAGGGTCTAGATCTATTAACCATAAAAAACAATAGTTATTTTTACCTAGCATGTATTTTTTTTTTTATTTCTTAAATCTCCATCCCATTTAACAATCAGGATAGATCAATAATTTATCAAATTTGATGTTCAAAAACCATAACTTTTGGTTTGAGGACAGCTTTCCCTTGATGTTTTAATTATTTTTATGCCATACTTCTGTGCATAATTGTGGCGAGTAGGGATCGAGAGTATACGGGGGGGGGGGGGGGGGGGGGGAAATCATACAGAGAATGTGATTACAATATGGAATAATATTTTGTGCAATTTCATAATCCAAACTCTTTGAGTGTGTGCTGCACACTTGAAAACAGTAATAAAAATACCCATAGCTTTATATAACAAGAATGGACAAGTTTTATATACCTGCTTGTTCTACGGATAAAGTTTTAAATTTCAATTGCAACTATAATATAGAGTTCATTTACACAGTCATTCAAAGTGTAAAAGAAGTGCATTGATTAGGTTGCCTTACAAGCGTCAGCTGTAGGGAATTTCCCCTTTAGCTCAGCGGTAGAGCATCAGGTTGGAGAGTCAAGGGTCGCGAGTTCGAGCCCCAGCAACAGCACTTAATCTTTATCACTATTCCTCGTCCTATTACAAATTGGTGCCGATGACCCTCCCCGTTCAAGGTAGGAAAATCCTTGGTGGGGTCTGAGTCAAAGAACCTTGGTTGGTGTTAGAAAAAAGAGGAGAATAGTGTAAAAGATGTGCATTATTTAGGTTGCCTTACACTATATTAGCGTCAGCTGTAGGGAATTTCCTTTTAGCTCAGCGGTAGAGCATCGGGCTGGAGAGCCAAGGGTCGCAGGTTCGAGCCCCAGCGACGGCACTAATCTTTATCACTTTTCCTCGTCCTATTACAAAAGTAATAGGGTATGCAGTGCATTGATTAGGTTGCCTTACAAGCGTCAGCTGTAGGGAATTTCCCTTTAGCTCAGTGGTAGAGCATCAGGCTGGAGAGCCAATGGGTCGGGGGTTCGAGCCCCAGCGACAGCACTTAATCTTTATCACTTTTCCTCGTCCCATTACAAAAGTAATAGGGTATGCAGTGCATTGATTAGGTTGCCTTACAAGCGTCAACTGTAGGGAATTTCCCTTTAGCTCAGCGGTAGAGCATCGGGCAGGAGAGCCAGTTTTGATCTGTTGATCGCTTAGAAGTCATGATAAAATAATTCTGAAAAAAATCTGTAACTTTGAAATATATCAATAATAAAATATAATAAGTTATTTCACGGAATTCTGTGGTTATTTTAACCAAATTAATGTTCTGAGAGGTCATATAAAATGTAAAAGAACCAGATTGGGATCCGAACCATGGACCTCTGATCACAGTACAACTTAAACCAACTCAGAGCAATAATAGTCCCACAGTCCCTGTATGGAAGGGAGGTAACTGCA
Organism: Mizuhopecten yessoensis; assembly: GCF_002113885.1. NCBI lineage: Eukaryota > Metazoa > Mollusca > Bivalvia > Pectinida > Pectinidae > Mizuhopecten > Mizuhopecten yessoensis. The sequence continues at coordinate 283,393 of NW_018408317.1, forward strand.
TGTAAGAAAACTCCAGTGGTATTCTCATTTTTGTTTTACCTGCGATGACACATTCATCTATTAAACTTTACTGAGCAATGCAAACATTGTTTGACGAAGCGTTATGTCTAGTTTTTGTTATAGTCTTACCTTTTGTTTTGCGTAATAATTTGTCCTGAATTTAAGCCTAGTCAAACTGACAAAGCAAATATTGTGACGAAGATTGGTTGTGGACGCGCTTTACGTATGCACTAATACGAGGTACACATTTCACTGAAGTAAGTCTATTATACACCAATGTATCAGCCCCTTCTCACTTAATGACGAACAGACAAAATGTAATAATAGTGATGTCCGTTGCCCCAGTGACAAAGGGTATTCGTCTGCAGACAAACACCGTACGAAGCAGTGTTATCGGTCTAACCGATTAATGGCAGGATCTAAAGCGTTTCAGATACCCTGATTACATTCGTTCTGGTCGGATTTGGATCACTTCAGTGTTTGTTTCGTATGAAAAAAATGATACTGTATGTTGAAGAAGTGAAATGACAGTGATAACATGAGAGCTAGACGACAGTAAATATGTATCAGATGGTCCCCCCTCCTCAAGACGCTGATCATAAAGGCAATGACATCGCAGATCCAGAAACTGTTAACTCTTGTGAAAAGGCACCGAAAAATGTACCATCTAAATTATGGGAAGTAAGTGTCCACAATCCTAGTCTTATGTCAGCTTTAATTCTAAATTGTTCTCTGCTTTTTTTGCATTGACAGCTTTCATTTTAGAAATTCGACTCAATAGGGCCAATTCAGGTGGTCTTGCAAGTGTTTGATAACTAAAACAGTGTCTTCTCTGACTGGTTTGATAGTTTGCCACATTTTTCGGTCAGCAAATGCTGGGACTTTACTACACGTGCGTAGTTCCCTGTGCCAAATATCAGTGATATTAAACTACTCATGTTCGATGAACTTCCACAGCGAGACGGTTTCCGTTCATTTGAAAAACAAACGGAAGTTTTTACCAGCGACAACATACACATATTACTGATGTACATTGTATATCATGTTGTCTCGGTGAAGTCAGCAAGTGTCTCTATGTTTCAATTAAATAGGTTCAGCACAGTGAGCTGTAAAAACCTACATGTATATATATAAACATGTAACATATGCAAATATATATTATCATCCCACATTGGGTTCGTTACAAATGGCTAAAATACACATGCTATACTGATATGGGTCACAACACACCTAAGCATATTTAGCGAGAAGCTCATCACTGTGAAATATCGTGTTAAATCATCTAAAACTTCACTAATTTAAACAATTGTCCACTATGTGACTGGATATGGGACGTCATCATACCATGTCAAAATTGTGACTTTAATTATGTTGGCACTTGAAAATGTCCACTAAGTGACTCCCTTGTCAAATTATCAATGTGGCCTCTTCATCAGTACTCAGGTAGATTCCATTGTCACAGGACCTAAGTATAAGCTGTTCTGTGACTCAATCATCAGTAGATGTATCATTGTTATAGGACTTAACGATAATCAATGTGGCCTCAGCATCAGTACTCAGGTAGACTCCATTGTGGTAGGACCTAATTATAATATCAATCATCAGTAGATATGTGCTGTCACAGGATCGAAACTAGTTTGGCCTGATTTTGACAGTAGATACAATTGTCATAACTGCTCATAGAACCTTACTTGTTGTGTGGCCCCATCACAAGGCCAGTAGACACCATTTTCTTCCACCCTTCACAGGTGTGTCTCCCATTTTAGCCGGGAAAGATCAGCTTATCACCCCCTAGGGGGATATAGCCTCGTGCCGATTAGCACGTGTTCAATTGTGACGTCATCAAAATACGTCTTCGGTAATTGTGACATCATCAAAAGTGAATGACGATATGCATACCCCACATGTGTTTATGTTTACAAACATGGCAGAATACTGTCGATGGGGCTGTGACTGAAGTAATAGGATGGGAGAAAAATAATCATCCCCTATCTTGAGGGTGTAACAGAGACATCTCCAACCCTCAGAGCCTCGGGTTAGACAACCAAAAAACATCGCCCCTCAGGTTGGAAATTTCTCTGTCATACCCTCAAGGTAGGAGAAGATTCTATTAGTCACATTATATTCAGTATCATTCAAACAGGCCAGTAGGAACAGTAAAAATGCTGACAATCCTTCATTTACAGAGATTTAAGGTTTTGGAGAAGAAGACTGATGATATGACAAGAAGATCAACAGAAAAAAGAACCAAATACATGCAGAAATCTTTAATGAAAAAGGGTGAGTTTTAGTTCTCTTACAAGATAAGTTCATACTTTCATCTATTTTAGGTATTACACGTACATGTACTGTCATGCATTCTAATTGAAATGTATTAAGACTGTTAGCGTTATAAACATCATGGCTACATTTTACATTTTTATCGCCTTGGAGACAGTTGTATCAAATTACATGGCAAAGAAAACTGAATGTCAATTTTCAAATTGAATGTTAATAATTGAATATTTGTTTTAAATATTTGAATAAATATTTCAATATTTCTGTACACATAGCCAGTAATTACAGTTTTTTATTTGTTGGTGATTTTGCATTATGATCAATATATAGATTTCAAAATTATCCTTTGCCTAATTTATAATTACCAGATATGTGAGTTTATGAAGCTTCAGATGTTGAATTACATGTAGTTACCACTGGACAAGATCAATTATATAAACCATGTGGCAATTGCCCTGAAGTATTGGGGGGTCAAGGAGGAAGGAATAATTGACAAATATTGCTGAATGAAAAACAGATTTACTTGAAAAGATATAAGGAATGGAATTCAAGGATGAGGCTTAAGTCAAGTTTTTAGCTCACCTGGCACGAAGTGCCAAGTGAGCTTATGCCGTGGCGCGGCGTCCGTCGTCCGTCCGTCATCTGTCCGTCCGTCCGTCCTCGTCCGTCAACTTTTCCTTTAAACAACTTCTTCTGAAGAACGGACAGGCCTAGAGTCATGATATTTGGCTGAAAGCTTCGTTGGTAGGAGCCCTACAAAGTTTGAGAACGAAAATGACCTTGACCTGTTTTCAAGGTCACAGGGGTCAAATATATCAAAAACTTCAAACGACTTCTTCTAAAGAACTAAAAGGTATAGAATCTTCATATTTGGCTGATGGCTTCCTGGGATAGAGCCCAACAAAGTTTGAGAATGAAAATGACCTTGACCTACTTTCAAGGTCACAGGGGTCAAATGTGTCAAACACTTCAAACGACTTCTTCTGAAGAACTGAAAGGTATAGAATCTTTATATTTGGCTGGTGGCTTCCTGGGATAGAGACCAACAAAGTTTGAGAATGAAAATTAGTTTGACCTACTTTCAAGGTCACAGGGGTCAAATATGTCAAAAACTTCAAACGACTTCTTCTGAAGAATTAAAAGGTATAGAATCTTCATATTTGGCTGATGGCTTCCTTGGATGGAGCCCAACAAAGTTTGAGAATGAAAATTACCTTGACCTTCTTTCAAGGTCACAGGGGTCAAATGTGTCAAACACTTCAAACGACTTCTTCTGAAGAACTGAAAGGTATATAATCTTTATATTTGGCTGGTGGCTTCCTGGGATAGAGCCCAACAAAGTTTGAGAATGAAAACTAGTTTGACCTACTTTCAAGGTCACAGGGGTCATATATGTCAAAAGCTTCAAATGACTTCTTCTGAAGAACTGAAAGGTATAGAATCTTTATTTTTGATTGATGGCTTCCTTGGATAGAGCCCGACAAAGTTTGAGAATGAAAATGACCTTGACCTTCTTTCAAGGTCACAGGAGTCAAATGTGTCAGACACTTCAAACGACTTCTTCTGAAGAACTGAAAGGTATATAATCTCTATATTTGGCTTGTAGCTTCCTAGGAAAGAGCCGAACAAAGTTTGAGAATGAAAATGACCTTGACCTTCTTTTAAGGTCACATGAGGCAGATATGTCAAACACTTTAAACGACTTCTTCTGAAGAACTGGTAGTTATAAAATCTTAATATTTGGCAGGTGGCTTCCTGGGAAAGAGCCAAACAAAGTTTGCGAATGAAAATGACCTTGACCTACTTTCAAGGTCACAGCGTTCAAATATGTCAAACAGTTCAAACAGCTTCTTCTGAAGAATTAAAAGGCATAAAATTATAATATTTGGCTGGTGACTTCCCGGGATAGAGCTCACCAAAGTTTGCAAATGAAAATGACCTCAACCTACTTTAGAGGTCACAGAGGTCAACAACATTTTAATGGATTTGTTCTTGAGAACTAAAAGGAATGGATTCATAAGATTTGGCTGGTAGCTTTTTGGAATAGAGCTAACCAATTTGAGAAGGAAAATGACATTGACCTACTTACAAGATCACAGGGAAAAATATGTCAAGCAACTTCTGAAGAAGAATCAAAAAGCATAGAATCTTATAATAATATTTTGCTGGTAGTTTCAACAGATGGAGCCAACAAAGTTTGCGAGGGAAATATTTTTAGTGCAATATAATATTTAATGAGAATATTTTGCTATGACTGCTTAAATATTCAGGTGAGCGATACAGGCCCTCTTGGGCCTCTTGTTATCATTATACCCCCGCAACAAAGTTAGGGGGGGTATATTGGAATCACCCTGTCTGTCTGTCTGTCTGTCTGTCTGTCGTCCGCAGTAACTTGTCTGGAAAACTCCTCTTTAATTAACAGGTGGATTTTATTGAAACTTTGTGTGAATGATCGGTATTTTATGTTGTTGTTCACTGGCATTGTAATTTAGGATTTCAACCATTTTTGATGGAGTTATGCCCCTTTGTGCTAAATACTTGTTTATTTTTTTGTTATTTTATTTTTTTGTTTTTAATAAAATACTGATTAACTCATTACTGGTGGGAGACTATATTGCTTTGCATTAGTAAGCCTTTAGCTTACAGTTCTGGTTTGTATAGGAGCGGGGGTATTAGTTAGCCTTTGGCTTACAGTTCTGGTTTGTATAGGAGCGGGGGTATTAGTTAGCCTTTAGCTTACAGTTCTGGTTTGTATAGGAGCGGGGGTATTAGTTAGCCTTTAGCTTACAGTTCTGGTTTGTATAGGAGCGGGGGTATTAGTTAGCCTTTAGCTTACAGTTCTGGTTTGTATAGGAGCGGGGGTATTAGTTAGCCTTTAGCTTACAGTTCTGGTTTGTATAGGAGCGGGGGTATTAGTTAGCCTTTAGCTTACAGTTCTGGTTTGTATAGGAGCGGGGGTATTAGTTAGCCTTTAGCTTACAGTTCTGGTTTGTATAGGAGCGGGGGTATTAGTTAGCCTTTAGCTTACAGTTCTGGTTTGTATAGGAGCGGGGGTATTAGTTAGCCTTTAGCTTACAGTTCTGGTTTGTATAGGAGCGGGGGTATTAGTTAGCCTTTAGCTTACAGTTCTGGTTTGTATAGGAGCCGGGGTATTAGTTAGCCTTTAGCTTACAGTTCTGGTTTGTATAGGAGCGGGGGTATTAGTTAGCCTTTAGCTTACAGTTCTGGTTTGTATAGGAGCGGGGGTATTAGTTAGCCTTTAGCTTACAGTTCTGGTTTGTATAGGAGCGGGGGTATTAGTTAGCCTTTAGCTTACAGTTCTGGTTTGTATAGGAGCGGGGGTATTAGTTAGCCTTTAGCTTACAGTTCTGGTTTGTATAGGAGCGGGGGTATTAGTTAGCCTTTAGCTTACAGTTCTGGTTTGTATAGGAGCGGGGGTATTAGTTAGCCTTTAGCTTACAGTTCTGGTTTGTATAGGAGCGGGGGTATTAGTTAGCCTTTAGCTTACAGTTCTGGTTTGTATAGGAGCGGGGGTATTAGTTAGCCTTTGGCTTACAGTTCTAGTTTTGTCTGTAATTAATGGACATGGACAATACGCAATCAGGAATGAGTCAATCTGGTTTATTTCCTTGTCACATTAAAAACATTGCAAGTCCGCTTCAACATTGATCGTGTCATTGATCAGTGACCTAACAGATACAGCGGAAATGGTCTGCCACTTAAACTGTACCTGCATTACGTATCTGGAGAGGACATCATACTTGCCAACTTAAAAAAAAAATCCATGGGGGACATTCTGCATGCTCAAAATTAGAACATAAACAAAATGTGTGTATATACACAATAGAGACAAAATAATCCTTTAAAATTACATATTCTGAGTTGTACTTCTGGATGAACTCATTAGATATTAGAAGATAGGAATAGTTTAGCAAATTCACTGATTGAAAATATTTAATTTAAGGGTCAGAAATTGGGATTCTCCCTCCTAATATAGGGATAGTTGGCAAGTATGCAAAATTTTTACCATTGATTCCAATTGAATTTAGTTAACATTGTTTGTGATTGTATTTATGGTAAGATAAATGCTTCTGTATGCTTTTGTAGTGCAGGAAGAGATAACTCTACCGGAAGACCGAGACATCCTCAGACAGCACGATGTCAAGTTCGGACCGCCTGTAAATAATGACACTGACCAAGTTAACAGGAAACGGAAGTCTAATACGTCCATCGATCCCAGCACACAGGAGTACTTAAATCTTCTTCTTTTTCATACCATCAACATCACTTAAATTTGAACCACAAACGTATATGTACCTTCCATATACGATATAGTAGCCTTCTAGCTTTGAGCTAGAGGGAATTTACCTTTAGCAAAGTGGTAGAGCGTCCAAATAGGGTATGGGATCGCTGGTTCGATCCCTGGTGACACTGTTATGAAAATTCAAGCAAACACGTTTTTTAGATAACACAAAAATCTGTAGTCTTTATGTACATGTAACACTAAGCTTTGGACCTGCTCAGTTTAATACTGTCGAGCACATTTTAATAGAGTTCTTTTTTGAAAAATATTAAGCAGAAAACTGAATGGTGGGTGAAACGAACAATATATATCAAATATGAATGAACATGACTGGTTTTTCCAGAGGTCCGAGTTCAGCAAGTGGCAGTTCCTGGGAGAACATCAAGCCATACTTGACTGCAGAGGATCATCTTGAGAGGCCAGACAAAGATTTCTACAAACCAAAGTCAGGATTAGAGGGTCAGATTACCTCCGCTATCAAACAGGGTGAATTCTCAAAGGCTGAGGAACTGAGTGATCAGCTGTCAACACGAGAGGTTCGTTTTGTGTATTACATATGTATATTTAACCCTTTCACCCCTATGTAATTTTAGCAGACTACTATGCATTGATCTGGATGAGTCCATTATGGTCTATAGAAAATGTTAAGAAATATAAGATGAAATGTGTTTTCGTATGAGGGGAAACAACTTTTGTTCCCAACAGCAAGAGCATTTTGTCAGGAAAGTTTTAGTATGGGTAGACAACTTTATGTTTTTAACCTTTAAACAACTTCTTCTGAATAACCAAGAGGCCTAGTATAATGCCAGTAACATGCTGGGATGAAGGACTACCAAGTGAATGACCTTCACCCATATTCAAGGTCACAGTGGTCAATATATGTTTAAATCTTTAAATTATTTGTTCTGTATAACCAAAAGGTCCAGGGTTATGATATTTTGCCAGAAGCATGCTGGGTTGGAAGACTATAAACTCTGTTCAACCTAATGTCCTTGTTCGACATTCAAGGTCACAGGCGTCATATGTTTAAATCTTTTAATAGGGTCTTATGAATCAAACACTGATATTCTGCCTGTAGCTGTATTTTAGTCCACTTTTAAGATTACAAGTGTGAGATTAATACCAGGTGAGCGATGCAGGCCCATTGGGCCTCTTGTTTGCAATAATATGGTAAATGGGGAGATAACTCAGGTTTGAACAATATGTGTTTTTGTCAATAATTAATATTGAAGACAACTGTTGGTCCAAACTACAGAAAGGGAGACCACTTTATCTATATGTCATATGACTATGGTCTGTTAGGAGTGTAATACACGAATGTATTGAGAGACTGGGTTCTATGTTTTCTCGAGATCTGGTTTGTCAGCAAGACCCCTTTTATATATCCAGTTGAAATGGTCAAGGTTGCACAGAAAGTATGCTGTTATCATATAATAAATGAATACACTTGGACTGGAAGCGGGCCATCTGAAAAGGCAGATCTCTAAAAGCACAATTTTGGAACTTTATGCCAAATAAAATTGGAAATTGTTTTATTTTTCTGGTTGAAAAATAAGTTTTCAATTACTGTTTGTGTTCAAAACAGGCTTAGCATTAAACAGTTTTTTTAGAGGTTATTGCATGTATTAAATAAAAACTATAGTGGTATTCCCTGTGTGTTTTTCCTGTAGTTGGACATGCACAGGGCTCCTTTAAGTAAATATGTCTTGTTGCTTATGTAATTAGAAATGTACCATATTTAATTTCCCTTTTCACCTCATCCAAAAATCATTAAATTTTACTGAGTAATACAATGTAATTTCTCAACAGTTCAAACATTTTGTACAAGAATGCATAAGAAGGGCAACGTACTATATTTTACATGTGATAAGCCCATGCCTGGCAATAAGCCCACCCCCTACTTTTGACATGTTTCATGCACAGACCTCCTGGCCTGGGCTTATCACGATAAAATAGGATATATCAATTTTTTAATACAGTGATTGAGTGGATGCTACAAACAGTATGTTTTTCCTACAAAAAACTCGAAATTGCTTATACATGTACCGATGTATTTTGCGCACCCCCCACTTTGGGTAATACATTTCTGAAAAAAAAAGTGTGCAAATTACATGGGTTTTTACGGTAACTTTAAACCCAGATGGACCTTTGAATGTGTTTTCTTTAACACAGTTTTTGATTCAGATTGACTTGTTAATAAATCATTTCAGAAATCGTATCTGCTGGATAACCGAACTACTCAGAAACAAATTAAGAAAAAGAAATTCACTCCCCTTAGAACTTTATGGATAATGCAGACCATTTTAGACTCCATGAAGTTATGATTTTATCTAAAAACAATCTTTTTAATCGAGAAAAATGAACAAAACCTGTCTGATTTTATGTAATGATTTTATTTGAAATATAACAATGATAATCAAGATGAAATAAACAAAACAAAAAAAGCTAAAATATTGTTCAAGGTAAGGAGAGTGTTAACCCAAATTGGCTAGACTATTTGAACCCTGGACTAAGGTACATGGACCAGTGGTTCTAACCAAATGGGCTACAGTTTACCTTTGTCAAGGGTAGTCACCTGGCCCAGTCCTACGTATACAGGTATATCAAAAAAAGAAATAAGAGGCAGTAAACCATTTGCATGAAAAACTAGAGAATTCTCTAGCGTTTTGATTTCAGTGGGACAGGGATCCTTATTAAATATCTAAATACAAGCACCTTTACTTGACATATATATAGGTACATAATGTACATGTACTGTACATACAATTAAGATAATATCAGGGCTGCAACAATATGCATACCTCATGGTACGATACATCCCACAGTATGATGGTTACGATTCATATCACAATATACTTACATTGTACTTATCTGCCCAAAAGATCAACTTCATAATGATTGAGTACAGGATGTTACAGAGCTTTGTCATAGACTTATATACAAAATGTACTGTCAAAATATATGTTGTACTTATGCACAGTGGGTCACAGATATCACAGATATATACATGTATGGTCCAAAATGAAATTTCCACTTCATACTTAGTCCCATGTCATCATGACTTCCTGTTTGAGTGAGGTCGGTATTGGCAGCTGACTGGCTCCATAACACACATTACATTTCCCATAAAAACTTTTCCGAATCACCAGCCTTGCATAATGGACTAACGATTTTGGTGTTTTGTTATATTCATTCAGCCATTCAACAAACTCCTTTTGCCAGTCATCATTTTGATCGAAACCAGATTTTTGACTCGTTACAAATGAATCGTTGTCCATGTCTTCCGTCGTTCTCCAGATTTTCAAAGAATTGGTAAAATGATTGTCTTTACACCTGTAAAATAAGTTTTGTTTTAAATTGCTACGAGTTCGTGAAAAATCGGGAGTAGCCTTAATGAGTAAGGAAATCAGAATATCCGTAGAGTCATTTGTGGTGTTCCAAAGTATTTCTGCTATATCATCCTCTAACCAGAACGAATCTAGATTCATCCACCCACGACTTTTCTCCAGAAGTAGCCACAGACACTTGGCGTTTTTCTGTTGGAAAGCCACAGTAATGGAGGTTATGTTGAAGTCGTTTTTCTTGTCGGGGTCAGCATGATATTCAAGGAGTTTGGCAACACAATGTCGGTAGCCTTGTCGGGAAGCTAGGTGGAGTGCTGTGTTCCCTCCCTGCACTTGTACCCGACAGTCAACGTTAACTCCAGCCTGTAGAGAGGCCTCTAATAGGGCTACGTTGTTTTGGAGGATGGCAGATTCCAGTTTCTTGGCAGGACTCAGATTATTATGCAGGAGTGACAGCAAATCCATTTTTTTGAAATGTACATCTGTTTTAAACTGAAAAATAAAGTTGTAATTATGTTGGGCTTTAGATTTATAAATGCAATATGCATTAAGATTTATTATAAAATAAAATATACTAAAAAATCCATTAATTGATATTTTCTTGTAAGTGACAGTTGGTTGTTAAGTTAAATAATATACATATATGGGTAAAATGTATACTTAACATATATAAAAATATACTACTGGTACACGTTCATGCATTTTATATATATATACAATTTAGAGTATTTATAAATTATATACAAATGTACAGTCTCAGAACAGGTAAAAACAAGTTGCAAAATTCATTTGATATTATTCTTACCAATGTGTTGATAATCTCCAAATGTAACGTGCGATGTACAACCAGGAAATAGCAAGCGACGCAATGTTGTAAAACCTAAAAACAGACTACAGATATATGTTTGTTCTAAATATAGGTTAGGGAATTTCCTGTGTCTACGTCGCTCACACGCTTCAATTTTGCGCTTCATTTTTTAGGCTGTACCTATTCAATCGGTTCGAATGAATGGTACATGCAACTTCCATACTTTCTTTATCTGGGGATGTTTTCTGAGCGTGTTACACTGTATCAGAGCTAAAATTCTAAAACATCTACTTATAGTCTGCATACATCAGGATATGTCCAAACTGAAGCACGCGACTGACTCTTTAAGTCTTAGATCTGTAATAGGATGATCATGAGGCGTGGTCATGAGCCTGAGGAATAGTTATAAAGATAGTGCCGTCGCTAGGGCTCGAACCCGCGACCATTGGCTCTCCAGCCCAATGCTCTATTGCTAAGCTAAAAGAAAATTCCCTACAGCTGACCTTATACAGATCATCTCAGAACTGTACATTTACTGAGCCAGAGTTTCCTCCGTACAGTGCTAGTCTAAACCACAAGGACCTGAGCATTTGTCACGGCTATGTTTGGACCTAAACGTTAACTATGGTGTTCAGAGTAATTTTACACGCTTTAGGAGTTGAGATCGACTCTCTATAAAAATGCCAACCCCAATCACAGGTACATATACCTACTAGCCTCGGCTGTCAATACACCCATAATATATAATCAAGATTTAGTATGGGTGTATTGACAGACGAGGCTACTACTTGTGCCATGTTGATGATGCGGTTGCATTTTTACCGAAAGTCGATTTAAACCCATAAAACGTGTACAATTACTCTGAACACCTTAGTTTAGGTCTGAACATTGATGTCAGAAATTCTCATGTTCCTATATATATAAAATTAGATCACATATAATCATGATCCGATAGAGACCTTTTACAATACCAAACTGTTGTGAAGGAATACATTAACTTGTTTATTAACGTCTCTGATGTAAATTTCTCATTCGAATATTTAGCTCATTACTATGTAGTCAATAGTAAGAAAAAGATAGTGAATAGAAACCCGAATGAATAACTTCTAAAGCGCTATATATGCATAGGACATACATGTATCAATGGAAAGAATAGACATTTAGTTTATAACATCAGTCAGGCAGAGTGGTTTTCAGCATATTTTTGCCCCGATATGTTGTGGTCAGTGATTGTTTTTAAGTTTAGGATCGAGGATTATTGGATTGCTTTATACATGTTGTATCGGAGTTAGAACGGATAGTAACTGGTCCAAAAAAGTGAACCATATCGTTTACCTTCGCTGGTATTCAAACACCAGCAACATATTCTGTTATTCTTCCCGGAGGTAAAAAAAAAAAACCGTACCAATCTCATATCTTTAGTGTGAAATAGCTGGTAATTATTATAGTTTATTACCTGACAACATCGACGCCCTGACAAACTGATTAAATCCCTATAATCCATATCAGACGTGAAACAGTATGCATCGTATAGGGATCGGACGCCCAAACACGTTTCGTTTTGCCCCAGTTTCGCCCCAGTTTTCTCCTACATTAAACACCCTGACGCTCTTCCGTCCGGACCAGCAATAGTTATTCATATAAGTTGATACAACTTGATGCATGATTGCTGTAAAATATATTTTACAGTTATAGCTATTTCTTGTTATATTTCAAAGTTTTCATAACTTTGATATCGCCGAAGATTTCCCGTTTACGATGGACATGCGCAATCAGTTTCAAATGGCTTATTACCTTGTCTACCTTATTTTCTAATTTTTATTTCAGTTGGGATCAAAAGTATCTAAGGCTTTCGACGCTCACAGATTCGTTGAAAAAAGAAAGGTAACTTGTACAATATTCTTAGAACCTTCGGCATGTAAGTTGGGTGGCCGGGTAGCGCAGTGGATAGCGCACTCGCCTTTCACCAAGACGGCCGGGGTTTGATTCCTCGATCGGACGTGACAAGGTATGGGGTCACCTGCACGACCTTCTGGATTTTCTCCTGGTACTCCGGTTTCCTCCCACATTGAGACCCTCTAGATCTGCGCTTTAACATCCGGGTCAACAACTTGTGAAGGGTATAAAGTTAAGATGATATATCTTGTTTTATTAATGTGTAAAATAAATTAAGAATATATGTATTTTTATACACCTGTAGATGTTAAATGTACCTACATAGAAACGTATATTTATGTTTATATTTAATTCAAATATGACATAACCATATCTTCAGTCCAACATAATGATGTCTATATAGGTCATATTATGACGTAATCAATATTCTATGTTTTTGATGTACTAGTATTTAACGATGTGTCGTTATTTCCCAATTACCGGATATTCACTCGTTATGATTGTATTCATTTCAGGAACAAGAAGACTTCAAAAAGTCAAAAAAGAAGAAAAGTCTTCATTGGGGGTAAGTATGACCACAGAAGACAAATTTTACAAATACAGTCTAAATATAGCGCCCAGTCTGGGTGTACATGTAGCTCATACACGTAACGGTCCAACGGTTTTAAAGTCACATGTATTTGTCTATCACAGTAACCGATGCAGTGACACATCATTTTTTTCTCTGTCGATTTCATTGTAGGTTTCAGGAGAAACAAAGATGGGAAACGAAAGGCAACATGTGATGACGCAACGAGGCGTCATAACCTACTCCTACAAACACGCTAGGTCCTAAAAGCACCACGTGTTTACCGTGCCATTCGACTTGTGTGTCCCCTGTATGAGACATAAGGGAGACAAAAACACATTTGAGATTCTCCTGTTGAGCAGTGAACTCGTACTTTTCCTTCCACATGGAAGATCCGACTACCGGACCAATAGACATTTCTCATTTTGAGGCAGACCTAGCACGGAGTCAGAGACGGACACTGAGAGTAGTAAATTCAGGGAACATCTCAAAATCGTTCTTCGGCTCCACCCTTTCGCAATTAACCAGCAGAATTCAATGAAAGTTTCACATAATGGTTATGTCACTATGTAGAGATGATTTTATGAAAATATAAGGATTCTGATAAACTGGTTTTTTTTTTATAAAAAATACCGAAAAAACCCACATAGTTTCATACAAAAAGAGTGAAAATTTGAACCAAACATTTTACATTTTACAATAATTTTGATTGCGATGAGAGTTGTCTACCTTGAAAAAAATCGGAACTTTTGCAGAGGGATAGAATTTATACAATGACAACTATTTTCTTTACTATACCAAAAACGACGGAAATAAATTAAATTACTATATCAAATTGTCAATTTACAGTTCTTTTACGGAATAATATTTCTCTCAATCATGTTCACTTTGGACATCATTCCATAGGCCGCTTATGCATGGTATATTTATATATCAGGTACATATGTTATCATAGGCTATCGCATGGTATGCCGTTATCACGTGCACGCACATGCACTTCGTTTTATAGGGATTTTGATATTTTACAAACCACTATTTGTGAAATGATTTATTTGACAGAGCGTAACTCGCTCGACAACAAAACTCATTGCGACTCCGAGCTTGTACAGGTGAGGTCGGTAAACAAAACACATCAGTCTGCATTCCATGCGCCTCATATACGACCTTCTTAAAGTCGTCTGATGTTACATGTATGTCAGTGTCTTCCTGTGAGTTAATCAATGTCTTTGTATCATCAGCTTTATTTCTGAAGTACGTGTGATTACACATTTCC
>NW_018408317.1:298094-301443 GCF_002113885.1 Mizuhopecten yessoensis
ACCCCCCCCCCCCCCCCCTCATTTTTAGTGGGTCAGTCATGCGGGAAACAGCAAATAATTGCAAATACATATTGACATTGTCCGAAATTCTCGTTAATATTCTGATTTTCACCTATTTATCTCGAAAATGTATTTCTAAAAACACACGTAACTCTTTCTAGACAAATTCAATCAAAAAGAGCGCGCTGAGATCTTTAGAGGAACACGTTCAAAGGTATGATATACTTTAATTTCCGAATGCGCGGTTTTCTAAAACACGTTTCTCAAGAGACAACTCAGTCTCATGTGGCTTTATTTCAGATATTTTTGTTTTTTAATATGACGTAGAATTTGTACAACCCAACTCTCCATCAGAAAAGGATAATAAGTGGTGGTAGTTATTTAGGAAATAGATAGACTAGATATTCTATCCCAGAGAAAGCATTATGGCTAAAAGTTCAAGAGATACCATTTGTGATAGCTTTTTTTTTTTTTTTTTTTATACTTTTTTGACGTTGGAAGTATTAGCTGCTTTCTTCGTTTCGTAAATTGATGTTTGTAATTTACCAGACCACAACATAACACCGAAAAAACTGGATTGGAAGTAATAGACGAACATGGATTCCGGGAAGAATTACAAAATGTATACATATTAAGTTATTGATTAAATACAATTATGTTATTATTTTGATTACATTATGTCATCTTTTGTTATTGTTAAATTGTCGATGTTTAGACATTGGGTATACAAAGATTTTTTATGTGTAAGCCCGTTTTTTTTTCTATGGGCGCTACGCCCCTTTTTGTGGAGTAATTTTACACCTTTTTGGGGATTGGTGGCATTTTTACCGAAAATGAATCTAACACCGGGTTCGGTGAATTTTTTTTATTAACTCATTCAATTCGGCGTCAGAATAATACAACAGAGGTCCCGGGTGAGATCCTTAGTGGAGACATTAACATATCAATTACCACGGTTACATACTTGCTGCAGTGAGCTACGAAATGTATATTGTGTCTCCATATGATGTTACCTGTTCGCTTACCTGTAGTCACGTACATGTGCGTGTACACACTCTGACATACCCTATACGCTACGTTCCATATAACATTATTTTTGAAATGACCCCTGTATTTACTTGTCTGGGTCTCTGTCTCTTTGCTCCGTGCTAGGTCTACCCCAAAATGAGAAAGGTCTAATTCCAGTACTCCATATACGAAGTGACCACAACTGGGGCGTTCAATTTCGGACAGTAACAAATGATGTGTATGGGAAAAATAGTGGGGAAAAAACCCAGAAGCTTTCCCCTCTTAACAGAATTTCTACGTCTTAATGAATAAGATTAACTTGTACTATTTATTACAATAACTGGATTAATTTCAAATTTGTGTATAATTTCCCTGTAACACTGATTTCAATTCAATTTTTGCATTATTTGTATTTGCACTGTGATGACGATATTGCCAATATTGTTCGGCATTCTGCATCGTCTTGCTTTACTATATGCAATATTTTGCGCGGTGTATGTAATTCTCAGTTCCGATAAGTTGAATTTGTTTGGCGATGAAATGACAGCCTTTTTTATTTTTATTTTTTTATTAAACATGTGCTTTTATCAGATTTGAATGAATATTGAGCAAATATGCATTCTAAACGTTTTGTGTTGTTTTAGATTCAACTATAAGGAACAACCATGGCTATTTTTAGGGCTATACGTATATACCAAATAACTGTGTGCACTTTTGTGTATACATCTTGGCATACACACACACAAACACACACACACACTCACACTCACACACACACACACACACACACACACATACTGTACTCATGTTATTTTTTTTGCATACAAACCAGGTTTTATTTGTTGTAAAATGATGGGATATTGATGGTTCATTGATGGAACATGGAATGTTGTACCACATTTCTTGACAGGCGATTCAGCAGACTTCACACGTAAATGCATATGACGCACCATGTGGCTGTATTTACTTTAGATGAATAGACACCACCATTGTGACAGCCGGGTATTGGACTGTGCCTACATATAGTTATATGTTCTAAACACGGCAAACACTGCTGTAGGTAATTAGCTGCACATGTTACCGGACGTTCGTGAATGCTATTTCGTGGTAAATGCGCAAACATCAGTCAACAGCAAAATGTTACTTCGGCGTAGGCCTAGTTGTAAGTTTACTGTAGCATCCTTACTGTGTTTAACGTTCCTGTATATGTTTTATCGTCAACATATGATTGGTAGTATCCACAAAATAGGATTTCATGGAGAGGTGAAAAGGTATGTATACTTTTCTCATTTGTGATTTTTAATTTTATTATAGCGTTTCTAAATCTGACCGAGAACATCTCTTGATATGAGACGGTTTTTCGAAAGGACTCTTATTCCTTGTATCGTTATCTTTTATTGAGTTCTGAATATGGCAACTTTATTTACCGGCTCAATACATGAAGATTCCTCCATGTTTTTTATGCAGAAATTTAGTTTTGAAATTTAATGTCTTTGAAGATCATTATGATTTCGAATCAAATGGAATATCTACGTATCTATTTATCATTCTTCCTCTTATTTTACTGACGTTCGTTAACTCAGGAAAATGCACTGTAGTCCGGGAGAAACGAAATGTTCAGTTTAAATTATTCAACAGTGAAAGAGGAATAGTACTTTGAATGGAAGTGTAGCAAAAGCTGTCGACTGGCTGCATTTTTTTCACCATCCTAACAAAACAACTCCTTTATGGAAATGATCTACAAGTTTCATACCTGTACATGTATGTATGAATGTATTATTATTATTATCAGTATGTTATTCAAAGCTTAACTAGACAAGAATCAACATTAACTTATAATACTCCTATTATCTACCTTTAATATAGATATTGACTGCGAGAACAAAACAAACTAATTCCGCAGAATGGATGTTTGTGTGTTTTTTCTTTCTTTCTAGCCACAACAGTACATTGCAGAGTCTGGAATACTGGCAATATTAACCCACTAATGCAACAACGTGTCGCAATACATTTAAATAACATTACGCTATACATGTAAGACTGACCGCCTCGGCTATTGGGCACATTAGTGTTCCCTATGTTATAAGACTAGATCTACCCTTCTCCAGTTCGTTGTAATTTAACCATGTCAAACAAATTTATACTTAGATGCCTGTTTCCTTGGTAAATAATTCATTTAGTTGATATCAATCTGCGTTAGGACCAAGTTGGACTAAACTCTCTGAACGGAATGCCTATGAATAAACTTCTAGTGTAATCATATCACATTTTTACCAGATAAAAAATATTATCAATTCAATTGTTTTTGGTGAAAAACTAGTCCATCCGGTCGATTCGGGTG
>NW_018408317.1:301450-309496 GCF_002113885.1 Mizuhopecten yessoensis
CCCCCCCAGGATCCCACCATTCCAAGCGGTCTATACCGACTTACATATGTACCAAGTCCACTATTAGAAGCAAACTTTAATTTACGTAATGGGCTTTTGTAAATATATTCAATATCCCTGCATTAGTCGTCTGCTAAATCTCAGCTGATACCACGGTGCTGTTTTGATTACAATTCAAGTTTTTCTGTTTGTGAAATTGAAACTAGTCCGCACACAAGCTGAAGATTGCTAAACGTTCTCCATTTCCTGATCAAACAGGCAAACAATATAACATGGTCTGGTCCCATATTTTTGTCTCGTCTGGTGTCATGGGTCAGAAACTAAGCAATTGGTGCTTTTAATTGCTTGATATTGTTTTGCTAAAATTAGCATGAACATAGAATGCATCAATACATTCTATTCGTTTTTGAAATATCTCTCTTCAGACTTTAATTATCGTTTTGTTATCCTAAACGTGGAATTCTCTTTAACCCCTATAACTATTTTTATAATATTCATTGTGTATATATACGTAAATACCAAATTGTTCTGCTGCCCATCCTTCTCATATTGGAGGATCAGTCATTTGTTATGCTCAAAAACGTCTTGTTTCTTTTGATACGTTCAAGTACATGGACGTGTTTATTTTTTCTCCTACTTTTCCATTTTTGTACATATTTTCATATGTTAGTTGTATATAGCATACCCAATGTACCCCATATCAGTTCAAAAAGTTTTATACGAGTTCCTTTGCCTTACTCTGTGCATTTACCACTACTGGTTTTAATTTCAAAATCGCAAAATGCCTATTGATTAAGTGTTGTACAGAGTGGCAATAGGGACATACTACCTAAAAATGCATGGCGTTTTAATATCATATTTATGTAAATGCACACTTTTTGATATATGACTTTTTGTCTTTCTGTTGCTTGGTAATCCAAAACTACTTGCACTTAACCGGCAAGCAATGATAATTATCCTCCGTAACCAGAAATGTCTTCTGGAAAACCCCTACTATACTATTGTATTGATATTACTCTTATGCAATGGTATTGAAACAAATCCCGGGCCCGAATTAGAACAGAAAGAGTTTTCTTTCTTCCATCTAAATGTAAGAAGTATCCGTAATAAAATTTCTGATATCGAATCCTTAGCTCACGAGTATACAGTTCTATTATTTACTGAAACACACCTCGATGATAATGTACCAAACTCTGATCTTTTGATTGAAGGTTTCTCAGAGCCACTCCGACTAGATAGAAACTGTTTTGGTGGTGGTGTAATGATATACATAGCCGAAGATGTTCATTTTAAACGTCGACACGATTTAGAATTTCCAGGCGGTGAAATCATATGGATTGAACTGAATTGTACTGGTTGCTCATATCTTATCTGTACTGTGTACCGTCCTGAAGGATCCAATATACCTTTTTGGGACAATTTCCAGACCTCCATAGAGACGGCTTTTAACTATAGTACCAATATCATCATACTTGGCGATATTAATATTGATATGGTTACAGTTCGAAACCATAGACTTAATGATATTATTATTCTTTTTAACTTAACCAATGTAATATATGAACCTACCAGGGTTACTGCGAATACACAGACTCTGATTGATCCTATATGTGTAAGTGATACTGTTCATGTTCTAGAATCTTCTGTTATACCTGTTGAAAATAGAATAAGTGACCACTCTGCCACACATGTTGCTATTAAATTACCAGGTAAAAGTACGAATACATACAAACGTGATGTATGGATTTATAAAGATGCTGATTATGATAAGTTAAATAATCTGATTAGGAATTTTTCGTGGGGGGAACATTTTGAAAATTGTAATATAGATAAAGCTTGTGATATTTTCACTTCATCATTTCTCGAGTTTGCTAATCTATGCATACCAAAAAAACAAATAACTGTTAGGAAGAATGATAAACCCTGGTTTAATTCAGAATTACGGAGGGAAATCAGAAAAAGCGTGTAGATTTAATCGTTCATGCGACATTCTGAAATTCAGGCAACAGAGAAACAAAGTAAACAATATGAAGAAGTATGCTAAAACATCGTTTTTTGAAAATATTAACGGAATTATTGATATTTTTGCCTTGAATGATTCTAAACAATATTGGAAACTTATGCATCGACTTCTTGGTAAAACAGCCAAATCAGAATCAATTCCCTCATTATATGACAGTGATATAGGTGAGTTTGTGTATGCTGATAAAGAAAAAGCAGATTTACTCAATTTTTTTTTTGTTCCATTGCTAAAAATATTGATGAACCCACTATCATCCCAGAATTTCCTTCAAGATGCCCTAATTCAATTGAAAATATTGTCTTCTCTGTAACTGAAATAAAGGATATTCTTTTAACTTTGAAGCTAAACAAAGCTACGGGAAAAGATCAAATTAGTCATGCAATGTTAAAAAATACTGCAGAAAGTGTTTGTATACCTCTTCAATTGCTTTTTAATTTATCTCTAAGTCAATGTAAGTTTCCAAGTCAATGGAAAACAGCTATAGTAATACCTTTATTTAAAAAAGGCGAGCGTTTTCTTTCTTCTAATTACAGACCTATTTCTCTTCTTAGTACTGTCAGTAAAGTGCTTGAACGAGTAATATACAAGCATTTATTTAATTTTGTCATCGATAACAACCTCCTGTATAAACACCAGTCAGGCTTTGTTCCAGGTCATTCTACTGTTACACAATTACTAGAAATGTATCATAATATTTGTTTATCATTAGAAAATAAGCGCCAAACATGTATGGTAATTTTTGACATTTCAAAAGCTTTCGATAGAGTTTGGCATGGTGGCTTAATGAAAAAAATTAAAGCATATGGTCTAAGAGGCAATATTTATAATTGGTTGAGAGATTATTTAAGTGGTAGAAATCAAATGGTATGTTTACGTGAAGCTTTTTCTTACACAGGATATGTAAATGCTGGTGTACCACAA
The DNA here is from genome assembly GCF_002113885.1 of Mizuhopecten yessoensis. NCBI lineage: Eukaryota > Metazoa > Mollusca > Bivalvia > Pectinida > Pectinidae > Mizuhopecten > Mizuhopecten yessoensis. The sequence goes on from NW_018408317.1 coordinate 304,395, forward strand.
GGTTCTGTTTTAGGACCATTTCTATTTTTGTTATATATTAATGATATTTGTAAAAAAAAAAATTCATTGTCAAGAATGTTTGCTGACGACACTTCAATCGCATATTCTTCAAATAATAGTGCAGAAATTGAATATTACATGAACCATGATTTAGCAGTTATTGAACAATGGTCAAAGAAATGGAATGTAAATTTTAATCCTAATAAAACAGACGTAGTTGTTTTTACTGGTTCTTTAGAAAGACTTGATGTTCAGTTGATTTTTAATAACACAACATTGACAAAAAGTGTTACACACAAACACTTAGGGGTAACTTTAAATGAAAATGGTAAGTGGGAAACACATATCTTGCATATTGCCAGATCAGCCTCTAAACATTTGTCTGTTTTACGAAAATTGAAATTTACTGTGAATAAAGAAATTTTATCAAAATTATACATTGTATTCATCAGACCTATTTTAGAATATGCGAGTGAAGTGTGGGATGGTTGTAACAATGCAGATTCTGATAAAATAGAAAAAGTCCAACTGGAAGCAGCCAGAATAGTTACAGGTTTGCCTTTATTTGCTAGTAGACAGTCTTTGTATAGTGAAACTGGCTGGGAAAAACTTGAAGACAGACGGAAACAAACAAAAAAGTTATTATTATACAAAATGCACCATAATTTAGTTCCTTCTTACCTAAACGACATCGTACCCAATAAAGTAAATGACATTAGTAGATATAATTTAAGAAATGGTCAAGATTATGTATTACCCAAGTGTCGACTAGTTTTGTATGAAGAATCGTTTATCCCCAGTACCCTGAGAATGTGGAATTCATTAGATATTTCAACTAGAACTCTAGAAACAGTGTCAAAATTTAAACATAGCATTTTTAGGAAAAACAAACCTGTAACTAAACTGTCTGTAGGTAACAGAAAATTTGATATAATACATACTAGACTCCGTCACGTCTGTAGCGCGTTGAATGCAGATCTTTTCAAGTGTAATTTAGTCTTATCACCAGCATGTAACTGTTCTTTCTCAATAGAGAACCACTTTCATTATTTTTTTCAGTGTAATATATACAACCAGTGTCGGGATATACTTTTCAGACAATTGTCTAGATATGAAATAATCATTGATCTAGATGTACTGTTGAACGGTTCTATTAATCTGAACCAGACTGATAATATGCGGTTGTTTGTACAAGAATATATCAAAAACACGAATCGTTTTGCATAATCTGCTTCAGTATCAAATAATCACCCGGGTTAGAAATCGTGCTAAAATTGCTGCGTTCGCAACACGATTCTCACACCTGGGTGAGAAATCGTGCAAACATATGGGCATAGATGACACGTTTTCTCACCAGGCACTCTTTCTCACCCCAACTCTCTATGGATTTTGTCCGTGGTGTCTTAAAACTTGCCTAAGTGAACATGTAATAGATGAGCTGACATGATAGCAAATGAGTAGTAGTTCAATGTACAACATGGCAAATATTCATTGATTGATTTAGCTATCAATCTAGTTTTTCATTTACTTTTGAAATACGCAACAAAAGTCTTACACAATCTCCACTGGTGTAGTTAGACAATGAAAGAAAAACACTACTGCCCGATTCATACAATGCACGTGCGCACACCTTCTAAAACACATTCAAACGCAATCCGGTTCACCTAAATTGTGAGAGAATTAACACATATGCTACCTCTTCTTTTGATGGCAGTATCTGTATTTATCTATTTTTTTATTATTCATTTATTCTTCATTCCACTGAATATCCTAAACATAGAGACATTTTCAAAAGACAATTTGGGCGAGATATACCGTATATAAAATAATGTGCAAGTCATATCTAACAAAGGACAACTTTCTTTGGCCAAAAGAACAAAGGACACGATTTTTTTTACACATTACAAATTTACTAAAGCAGATGTGAAAGCATAGCTCTGGAAAGGTATACGTTGTAGTATAACAATATATACTCGTAACAGGAACCGTTACACCATAAGGTGCTGAAACTAACCCAGTAGTAGCAAGTGATGCATCAGAAAATGATCGCAATGTCATAATACTAGGGTTGTCAAACCGGTTACTCTTCTACCGCTCGAGTAACCGGTTAATCAGTCAATTTGGTAGTCAAATAATAAACAGCAACAAATACATTATATGTTTGAAAAATCTAAAAGGTATTTATAAAAATCTAAAAGGTATTTCAAAAAAAACAAAATGTAAAAATCTAAAAGGTATTTACACCTCAAACATATATATTAACTAGCATGATAATTTACTCGTGTATTTCAAGGTTAACACAGTAAATAGTTGCATGTAACCTCAGTAAGTATATTTCATGGACAACGAATGTCGGAATGCATTAAGACGCATTAAATTTCAGTTATCTGTACTCGAAATGATATGCGGTAATACTAGTCTTTAGAACAAAATGTGTGTAACGAACGTTTTAAGACACTCAAGTGTGTACCCTTCAGATTATCTTTACATCTCGTATGTTAAGGCGCGTTTTTTCTTAGAAAGTTGACATTTCACAACTTTGTATTCTGGCTTCCTTTTAAAATCTGTTAAAATTTCTTTATGGTGTTGGCGACATCTCTTTGTCAGTATTTAAATTGGAGTACAAAATTAACACTAGCATGTAATTCCAGAACACTGTTTTTATTACATGGCTATTCAATTTTGGTTGCATCTATACAAATTAAGATAGCTAGTAGGAACATGGGGCTCCCAAAAGGGGTAAGTACATGTTCGACTTTTCGGTTAGGGATTTTGGTAACCGGTTCGTGGTCTTTCGCCGGAGTAACCGGTTAACCGGCTAACCGTTGACAATCCTACATAATAATCTACATATCAAATCTATAATATCGGTCAGTATCTAAATGTCGACCAATCAGGAACCGACCTAACACGGACATTTTGTCAAATAACAAAAATCAACGCAGATCGCAGAAGTGTTTGTAGTGACACTGCACATTTACATAAGGATATTGGACAATGCATGAATTTCGGCTAATCAGAAGCATCTGCAGCAGCCATTTTGCGGAAATTATTTATTTTATTGTGGTCCATCAATCAGAACATAAATTGTTATAGCCTGAAATGACTCAGCAAATGATAGGCCATGATTTAGATCTGTTCGGAAACTTAACATCGAATATCATTAGTTACTACAGGTATTATATTTAACTGCAGTACATCTCTATTACTATGATACTTGTATCCCTCTGTACAACAACGCACGCTTATACATTAAATCTGTGTATGTAACATATCGTTGTATACCATTGTAAGTCAAAGGTAAAATAAAATAAAACCAGAAGTCCAGAGGGCCTGAATCGGTCACCTGGATAATAAAGCAACCATGAGAAATGATTCGTATTACAAACAATCCCTCCAATGGTACAGAAAAAGTATTTTAAAGAATTAAACCTCAAATTCCCCTATTGAGCCCTGCAACTCTGCACCCAAAGGGGCCACACCCATTATTTATATAAAATTAAGACTTCTTTGCCCAAGGATACTCCAGGCCAAATTCGGATAAAATCCTTCAGATGGTACATAAGGAGAAGGATTTTAAAGATTTAAACCTCAATTTCCCTTGTGATCACCGCCTCTCTACACCCGAAGGGGCCACAATCACCGTTTATACAAGATCAAGTCCTTTTTGCCCAAAGATGCTCCAGACCAAATTAGGATAGAAACCCCCTTATCCCTACGTATACAGTAGAAGCAGGGGTTCAAAGGTTTTACCCCTATTTCTCCTACTGGGGCCCGCCCCTCCCCACCCAGGGGGTCAAAACCGACCATTTTAACAAAATTGGGTCCCCTTGGCCAAAGGATGCTCTAGACCAGATCGGGATGAAATCCCACAATCCCTATGGTAGAGGGACACATCCAGCGTTTATATAATCCCATTGGCCTAAGGATGCTCTAGCCCAAATTCAGTCAGAATCAACCGGGTCGTTCAGGACAAGAAGCATTTTAAAGGAAAAAGTTGACGGATTTTATTGATACTTCATGGGAATGTTACTGACAACTCCCTGACTAAGTGTTGTTATATTCTAATTCGCTTCCCTCAAACGAACATAAATTATTTATCATATAAAACTCCAACTCTTTACCGGGAGTTCGTCCGCCTAGCAACGAGGACGTACAGATTTATTCAGGTAAAATTACATGGAAATCGGAAAATGGATCCGTAATCCCAGTGCTGTGCGGGAATTGCTGGCCACTTCGTCTTGTCCTTCATGCTCCAAAATAGCTGTACACAAATCAGGTTGTTTCATTCCCCATGTGAAAGGATTGCTGGAAATATAATGTAACAGCCACCCAAAAACTGAACAAGTACTAACAAGAATGGGCGGGTGGGCGGGAAGTCCGGACTGATCAACAGCTAGGCGAACACAGACACCTGTACGTGTCGCTACTGTCCCAAGCATACCTGTCCCACGTGCACTAGTAGCTGCACGTGCGAGACAAGACACGGACATCCCGTCCACTCGTTTACATAACAATGATAAATATATTTATATTCTAATTCGCTTCCCTCAAACGAACATAAATTATTTATCATATAAAACTCCAACTCTTTACCGGGAGTTCGTCCGCCTAGCAACGAGGACGTACATATTTATTCAGGTAAAATTACATGGAAATCGGAAAATGGATCCGTAATCCCAGTGCTGTGCGGGAATTGCTGGCCACTTCGTCTTGTCCTTCATGCTCCAAAATAGCTGTACACAAATCAGGTTGTTTCATTCCCCATGTGAAAGGATTGCTGGAAATATAATGTAACAGCCACCCAAAAACTGAACAAGTACTAACAAGAATGGGCGGGTGGGCGGGAAGTCCGGACTGATCAACAGCTAGGCGAACACAGACACCTGTACGTGTCGCTACTGTCCCAAGCATACCTGTCTCACGTGCACTAGTAGCTGCACGTGCGAGACAAGACACGGACATCCCGTCCACTCGTTTACATAACAATGATAAATATATTTATATTCTAATTCGCTTCCCTCAAACGAACATAAATTATTTATCATATAAAACTCCAACTCTTTACCGGGAGTTCGTCCGCCTAGCAACGAGGACGTACA
>NW_018408317.1:310455-491059 GCF_002113885.1 Mizuhopecten yessoensis
TTTCAAACTTAAAGTCAAGTTCAACTTGGCCGATTTAACTGAAACTTGGTAGGAATGATCAACTCATGGTCCTGACAAAGTGTTGTTATTATTTGGGTCGATCAGAAATCCTATATGGCCGTCACGGCCGCCATTTTGAAAAGCTATTTCAAACTTAAAGTCAAGTTCTACTTGGCTGATTTAACTGAAACTTTGTAGAAATGATCAACTCATGGTCCTGACAAAGTTTTGTTATTATTTGGGTCGATAAGAAATCCAATATGGCCGCCACGGCAGCCATTTTGAAAAACTATTTCAAACTTAAAGTCAAGTTCAACATGGCCTATTATTGGGCCCATTTAACTGAAACTTGGTAGGAATGATCAACTTATGGTCCTGACAAAGCGTTGTTATTATTTGGGTCGATCAGGAATCCAATATGGCAGCAAAGGCCGCCATTTTGAAAAACTATTTCAAACTTAAAGTCAAGTTCAACTTGGCCGATTTAACTGAAACTTGGTAGGAATGATCAACTCATGGTCCTGACAAAGTTTTGTTATTATTTGGGTCGATCAGAAATCCAATATGGCCGTCACGGCCGCCATTTTGAAAAGCTATTTCAAACTTAAAGTCAAGTTCTACTGGGCTGATTTAACTGAAACTTTGTAGGAATAATTAACTCGCGGTCCTGACAAAGTGTTGTTATTTTTCTGGTCGATAAGAAATCCAATATGGCCGCCACGGCAGCCATTTTGAACAACTATTTCAAACTTAAAGTCAAGTTCAACATGGCCTATTATTGGGCACATTTAACTGAAACTTGGTAGGAATGATCAACTTATGTTCTTGACAAAGCGTTGTTATTTTTGGGTCGATCAGGAATCCAATATGGCAGCAAAGGCCGCCATTTTGAAAAACTATTTCAAACTTAAAGTCAAGTTCAACTTGGCCGATTTAACTGAAACTTGGTAGGAATGATCAACTCATGGTCCTGACAAAGTGTTGTTATTATTTTGGTCGATCAGAAAACCAATATGGCGGTCACGGCCGCCATTTTGAAAAGCTATTTCAAACTTAAAGTCAAGTTCTACTCGGCTGATTTAACTGAAACTTTGTAGGAATGATTAACTCGCGGTCCTGACAAAGTGTTGTTATTTTTCTGGTCGATAAGAAATCCAATATGGCCGCCACGGCAGCCATTTTGAACAACTATTTCAAACTTAAAGTCAAGTTCAACATGGCCTATTATTGGGCCCATTTAACTGAAACTTGGTAGGATTGATCAACTTATGTTCCTGACAAAGCAATGTTATTTTTGGGTCGATCAGGAATCCAATATGGCCGCCAAGGCCGCCATTTTGAAAAACTATTTCAAACTTAAAGTCAAGTTCTACTGGGCTGATTTAAATGAAACTTGGTAGGAATGATTAACTCGCGGTCCTGACAAAGGGTTGTTATTTTTCTGGTCGATAAGAAATCCAATATGACCGCCACGGCAGCCATTTTGAACAACTATTTCAAACTTAAGGTCAAGTTCAACATGGCCTATTACTGGGCCCATTTAACTGAAACTTGGTAGGAATGATTAACCCGCGGTCCTGACAAAGTGTTGTTATTTTTCTGGTCGATAAGAAATCCAATATGACCGCCACGGCAGCCATTTTGAACAACTATTTCAAACTTAAAGTCAAGTTCAACATGGCCTATTACTGGGCCCATTTAACTGAAACTTGGTAGGAATGATCAACTTATGGTCCTGACAAAGTTTTGTTATTATTTGGGTCGATCAGAAATCCAATATGGCCGTCACGGCCGCCATTTTGAAAAGCTATTTCAAACTTAAAGTCAAGTTCAACATGGCCTATTACTTGGCCCATTTAACTGAAACTTGGTAGGAATGATCAACTCATGGTCCTGACAAAGTGTTGTTATTATTTGGGGCGATCAGAAATCCAATATGGCCGTCGCGGCCGTCATTTTGAAAAACTATTTCAAACTTTAAGTCAAGTTCTTCTGGGCCAATTTAACTGACACTTGGTAAGAATGATCAACTCATGGTCCTGACAAAGTGTTGTTACTTTTTGGGTCGATCAGAAATCCAATATTGCCACCATTTTGAAAAACTATTTCAAACTTTAAATCAAGTTATACTGGGCCCATTTAACTGAAACTTGTTAGGAATGATCAACTCATTGTTATGGCAAACTTAACTTAAAAGTTTTACTTAACCTTTTTTTACTCAAATAAATCATTATCTCCACTTCATATTTCAACAACAAAAACTAATACTGTAGGACTCAGGTGACCTTAAAGGCCCATGGGCCTCTTGTCTGATACTAATTCTGATAAGAAAACGAGCATGCCTTCCATTAATATTAACGGGTGCCTTGACACGTCATGCGAGAAAATCATGCCGATTCAATGAAAATATTACTCCAGACGTGCATGTGTTTTTAATCATTTATCCTGTTCTTTATTGCATTAAAAGTTTATTTCCCCGTGTCTACGTTGAAAAGTGTAAAAATCGGGGCTTGCCGTCCTGACAGCATGGTGCCGGAAATCGTTCCAAAGTAAACGTTTTTGTCGTAAACAACTGACGACGACTGTTTTATTTACACTATACACTATTTTCGTTGAAAAGAATATTTGATTGTTGTTTTAGTTGTTATTGTTTCTAAGCAATTTGATTTCACCGCACGACTTCCGAGGGATGTGATTGTCACGTGATCGTAATTTACATAGCGCGGCAAAATATATGACGCTTATGGGCCAAAATGTAATGCAACTTAGCGGTGCAAAATACGTATATCATGACTATTTATATCACTTCTTTCATCTTATTGACTGTTACATTTACATACTGATCATGACGACGACAAAATGAAATCTTTTAAAATTTGTTCAACAAGCCGATATTAATGACAATTAACAGATGATTTCAATTATTACTTCATCAATTTGTATTATTACTCAGGTTTCAACATTAATATATTTCTGATGATTATAGGGCATCTCACGCCCGGTTCAGACAACCTAAAAACGATCGAAAACAGCTTAATCGTTTTTTGGTAATATATCGTTTATTATATTATTTTTCTCTGGCAAATAGAATATCATAATAAGCGGTTTCCATTGTGCTGTTATTATTAGCTCACCTGGCCCGAAGGGCCAAGTGAGCTTGTGGCATGGTGCGTCGTCCGTCCGTCGTCATTCCGGCGTCAACTTTTTACTTTAAACAACTTCTTCTCAGTGACCAAAGGGCCTAGGGTGATGATATTTGGCCAGAAGCATGCTGAAATGAAGGGCTACAAGGTTGGTTCAAATGAATGACCTTGATTTATATTCAAGGTCACAGGGATCAAATATGTTAAAAACCTTTAAACAACTTCTTCTGAATAACCAAGAGGCTTAGGGTGATGATATTTAGCCAGTAACATGCTGTGATGAAGGGCTACCAAGTTTGTTCAAATGAATGACCTTGAATCATATTCAAATTGAATCAAATGCCATTTACATTTCAAATGTTGCATGTGGTCAGGTCATCATATGTTTTTAACAGGAAACATGTTGGGCAAAAGATTATTGAATTGTCGAAGGGTTAAAATCCCTGAGCACTCATCCCTTCGATTGCCGATTGGCACCCATATTACGGTACTATGCTGACTGCACCATCGAGTATCTTGACGTGTGAACTGAATGCTTTGTAAAGATTGCGTGGCAAGGTACGTACTCTGAATCAGTGAATAGCATGCTAATGTGTTCCGAAATAGACAGTGTGCAATATAAACGAAACTCCAGAATGATATTATGTATCACCCCAAGCTTGTATAAAGCCAATATATAGTCCACGTCTCTGACGCACTGTCACCTTGATGTTGAAGTCAATATATTATGTTTTGGGTTAATTCCGAGGGTAGCAAGCTTATCTGATTTTCATATTTTCATTTCTTGAGTAATGATTCTGTAACTGTGTATCACACTGCCCGCGTTATATCTGCCCCTCCCCTCTAACATGTATATAAACTCGGTGTTGAACTGTTGACACTTCCCCAGCATCAATTAAATTGGTCAGCGAACCATGATAGTAACGTTTTTACCTGTAAAGTCAGTGGTCCGTAGTAGTAACAGGGTACAAGTATTATTTTTTTTAATCCGAGAATTTTTTTCTTGCATGACGGATAAACAGGTTTTTTTTCTTGTTACAATTGAAACACATGCAAACATTCATGATGCATTCCACTCTGGCATTTTACTTTAAAAAATGCAAGTTGGGAAAGTACAAGGTGGCTAGCCAAGACAGGTATCTAGCTTAATTTTGTGCAACACTATATGGTTAAGATTACATGCGTAGCAAAATAAACTGGAATGGTAACACCTGTCCGAAAAGAATCTGGTCAGTTCTAAAGAAAATATTATAAAAACTGTTGAACATGTAAAAAGCATAACTAATAAAAATGACTGTTAAATATTATATAAAATAATAAACTTTGTAACAATGAAAACAACCAAAACATTAAATGATGTATTCTTTCTTGTATTTCAGGCAGCACAGGAAGCTGTGGAAGATGTGAATAAATCCAAAGACGCTGCAATTATCAAAAACAACTGGATTGAAACTGAAGATATTATTATCTGCAATAAATATTTAACACGTGATCATTAAATAGAAAATAGACTGCATGATTGCCAGACATCGTATACATGCTGTTCAGTTGTGGCCCAATATGGATTAAAAAGTGTCCATCAAAGCCATTTTATCACACATTACTGTTTTACATACACTGGAAATACATCATCTCTCATCAAAAACTCAAAAGTTTCCTTGAAGGAGACCTCCCTTCTAGTTGAGGCCATAGCTCCCTCACATATCCTCCCCACCTAGTCACTTGCCTCATTGGTTGGTGCATTTTGCAACAGTTCATGGCCCCTTTATGGGTATCGAGCCTCGTATTATCATGTCCTGGAATCAGAACTTTATTTTAGGTTACAACCAATATTAAAATCCAAATAGGTTAAAGTTGAAAATTGCAACCTATTTGAAGAAATATATCTAAATGAGGAAGTTGTGAAGGATGGGGGACTTTCCAATAAAAAAAATCTGTGAGATGTATATGCTGTGGAGAACCCCCACCCCCACCCTGGTCTTAACCGTCCAAGACCACTGGCATAACTGTTTGTGTATCAAATACTTGTATAAATACACATACATGCAATACGCCAATGTGTAGTTTCATGAACAAACTTCTGTAACTTACAGAGCAGTATATTAAACCACAAGAGGCTTGACAATCTGTATATAATATACTATTAGTAATAACACAGCATGTAACTGTCCATGGAAATTTACCTGGCAAGTCTAGTACATTTCACATGATGTGAAATTAGCAAGCAATGGTTAAGCTTAATTGACCCTAAACTTGGAAAATTTTTGGGACTGTGATTAAATGTTGCCTCAGCACATTTAATGATCACACACAATACACTTGACTGACTTATTGTAGAATGGATTCCATGCTATAACCCTATTTTACGTACGTAAGAAAATGCTATTTTGAATATCAGAAAAATAGGCCTACCCTATTTTTTGCATAAAAATTGAGAACTGAAGTTTGATCTGATTCATGTATTACAATATTTATTTGCAGTGAGATTAATGTTTTATGACACAATGTTAATTAGTCCCCCACCGGTCCCCGGATGGAGGATATAGAAATTGATTAAAGTATCATGCTGTTACTATTAACATACTCATACGAGGAGGTGTATACTGACATATGACCCATGGCAAAATCTTAGTTGACCTAAAGACATTTGTGACACACGTGCACTGCTGCTGGTCTGTAGGAAATATATGTTTCACACTCTACCAATAGGTACTAAGAAGATATTGCAACAGTCATATAATTATTAATTCGGAAGTCAACTCTTTATTTATGGCAGGTCCTCGGAGGGAAAAGACATTTCAGACTATTGCCAACACAGACATTAGATAAGAGTAAATATTTGTTCACATCATTTTCAGCAACTTTAAATGGCGTTTAACCTGTATCTCAACTAACTGTATTGTGTTTGTTTTTCCTAAAATGTTATAATCAAGAAAGCGTGTGTCTAGAGTACTTTCAGTACTTTGATTAATATAAAACTCAAATCTCCAACAGGTAAATATGAAATAGATATATAAAAAAAAACGACTTACTAGGAGAATGAAACAGTTGACAAAAGACAGTATATGTATATATAAACACTTACTTAATACTGACATTATAGTATATAGCTGCGACAAATATCTCCCACCACCAGTTTATGTAACGCTTGCCTCAATCAATTAATATTCCCTGATGAAGGGAGGGGGTTAACCGACACCCAAATTATAAAATTTCTCCATACTGATCTCATTGTGTAATAGTCTTATTTTTTGTGATATTTAGGTCAAAGTGCTTGATTATGCTGAATAATGTACCTTTGTGTTTTGTTAACACTACCCCATTTTCCGCCATGAAGGTGTTACATTGAATTTGACCTATATTTACATGGTGGAAGGAGTCGATGTAGCAAAAGACAACTACCCTTCTGAAAGACATGTTAATTATTCTTCTTCACTTTTTCAGGGGATGCATTTTAATGTCCTAGTTTCATGGTTTTCAGTTTGAAGTATGGTTTTGTTAACACATCGATATTCTCTTGTTGTTTTTGGTTTTACTTTACAGGTGGTTTGGTGACCCCGGTGTACTGTCTGCCTCTAATAGGAAGATATCTGACTTACTTGTGATAGGCTATCTAAGAGGAGGTACTACATTGATGGGTGAACTTTTGGCACTTCGAAATGATACTTTCTATGTCTATGAACCTCTTCACAAGTTTGGGGATTTTAGGTACTTTAAGCCAGGTTACGAGTGCAGTATGAACAATGAAACCTGCAGGTTTGTAGACTTGATTTACTCCGCATTAAAGCCATTTTGGTCTCTTTGGAGTATAACTTATAGATAGGTGGATTTGAATTTTGTATTTGTCCCGAATATGTCAGACCAAAATGACTGAGATAGGATAATCCAATACCTACATATGGCACTGCATGACTCTCAATGTGTATAAGTGTAATTCAGAACAATATTTTTTTTTGTTGACAAACTTGTGATAGCATTGTCCATTGGTCACTGATATGTTGATAGCTGTTCAGGAAGAATACACGTAAGTATCAGTAAGACGAAAGTGACCATCTCACTAATAAGCCGAGAATATTCAATCTATCGACAACGTCACGTTTTTAATCATGCGAACAAAATACATATTTCTGTAAGAGTACGTTTTAAGTTGAAACCTGTGCTGAGTATTATTTTCCTGCTTACAACACCACTGCAGGTCAGAAATTGAAACAAAAAAAATCACACTTCAAATAGTAGGAGGCAACTAATGAGCGAATCATCCCTGCATATTTAGGGATTTCTATTTTTAACTATTGTACATCCTAGGACCACGTGCTTTTGGTTTACACAGAGAGAAAAATTACAATGATGCAGAGCTTTACTTATGCTGTCTTTCATGATTTGCTACAGTGTCAATCGGTAGTTAAAATGTTACATGCAATGGTTTCTGGAACAATATAAAATAAAAGGTTAAGTGCCAACCGCTGTAGAATAATGGTTGCTTTTATTAACGGACTAATGTATGATATAGAATAAAATATCGACAAGAATATAAAAAGAAGTAAAACTCAACATAGGCGTTAGAAGATCCCTCCATAAGGATGTTTATACCAAACCAGAGATAACGCTCTTAAGCAAACCGTCAGCAATTAGAACATTGAGCTGATAATATACAGGTTTTACTGAATTTCAAGTTTCCACTACCATTCATATAGTTATCCTGGTCTATTATTTGTTATGCAATTATGAATGATGATTATGATGATGTGATGAATTGTTTAAAATTAATGTAACTGAATAACCATATTACATGAAATCCATTGTTCTTTCAACAGGAAGTCTAACCGGACTGATGGCCAAGTACTCGATGTCATTCGGGCAATATACAACTGTGACTATAGCCACTTCCAGGACCAATTACGAACCTTTCAGCACCTGAAATCTCGAGGCATAGAATCTCTTAATGATCAAAAATGGAAAATGTCATTCCCAGAATGTCAAGGAAAGTGGAATGGTTGTCCAAAGAAGTATCTAAGTCAATGTTCAAAGCGCAAATCCATAGTGAGCAAAGTTCCAAGACTTAGTCTCAGTCTAGCATCAACGCTTTTGGACACGATATCGCACTTAAAAATCATCCATCTATTGAGAGATCCAAGAGCTATAATGAACTCAAGGACAAACCTTAAATGGACACCTGTCCCTGGTGGCGCGTTGTCATTGTGTAACAAAATGACAGATGACTATCTTGAATCAGTAAAACTGAAAACAAAATATCCCGGAAGATTGTACACTGTTTTCTATGAGGATTTGGCGACACATCCACTAGAAACATTCAAGAACATTTTCAACTTTGCAGGTTACAAAATTAGTGCAAATGATCACCTCCACCTTGCTCAAAGAACTGCATCATCGAAAAGATCTTCCCCCGGCAACACATATTGTAGAAACTCTTCAAGCGTCGCATTTGCTTGGAAAAATAGAATAAATAATATTGTCCTGAACGAAACTAACAAAGCGTGCTCTAATTTGTATCGTCTTCTTGGATACCCACAATAAGCTTATTCAGTTTACGTTAGAACACCAGTATTCCGAACAAAATGAAACCTGACGGAAGACTATTGTTGTTGAAGCATATTAATTTGCATTTATTGATGCTTGTACCATAACTCAGAATGGAATGACAGAATTTGTTATTCAAATATTTGAAGATCATGACCGACTTGACCTGAGTTCTACAGGTATATCGGCTAAATGTGGATTAGAAAACCATGTTATTGAACTAGCAACATTGAAAAGATTACAACAGGGACTCAACTTGCTGGTTACTAAGAGGATATTCGTAACGAGAATAAGACACCTTTTTAATATGGAGAGAGAATTTTCGCGTAAGAATCGGAAAACAAGGGATTTGGTCTTACTGTAGGGAAACTGAAGCAACAGTTGAATAAACTGCAAGACCCCCAGAGGGCCTTACAGAGTATGCTCACTTATATAGAGCAGCAATGCATGTTTGTGAATGATCATTTGAACATATAGAACACAGGCTAGGACAATTCTCAAAGATAAAGCCACGGAACGTCTTTGCTAAGTTTGTGAGGAGACGAAAGAGACAGATTATCAAATCCAGAGGAAATCTGAAGGGTACGAAATATTCGGTGTTTGAGGACTTGACAAGACTTATTTAAAAGCTACAGCCTGGTTGGATCGTTTGTAAGAGGAATGTTACCGTCAGATGACACGCGTCATTAATAGCTACAAAACAACTTAAATGACAGACTTCTTCAACTTTTGTCTGATTTTGTTGTGCATTTTATCTTGTTTTAAAACCTGAGTTTCCCCATGATAATACATATATAGATATTAACAATATAAAAGCAAAAGGTAAGGTGTTAGATGTCAATGCTAATTTTTAACCTAGACATTTTCTATTAAAAATTACAGACCAAGATCACTTTTGAATAATGTGTTCATATTTGCTTCAGGTACGAAAAAAAACCGCCGCTACAAACTGTTAGGCTATCTGAAAGCTGTTAGTCGTTCCCCCATAAAATATGAGTCACCATAGCCACTTTCAATACTCAAATTGACTTGCATCTCCTACCTTTAAAGAGGCTTTTTAGTCAAATGACAACCTGAAAATCGAACCGATTCTGAAAAAGATACATATATTAACGAAACTTAACGTAGCTGATTAATGACAAAGTCTGAAACTAACGCCCAGTGTGATCAGCGTCATCTTTCGGGACAGCCGGTGTTAAAAAAAGCCTAGACCGAAATAATGCAATATCCGGGCCTTTCAGTGAGAATAAACATGAACAGTACCACACTGTCGACCGACAACACAGTGTCATTTGAGAGTTTGAGGTCACACATAACACATTCTTGTCGCTTTGAATTTACATAATACACAGCAAGCAGGAAATAAAGGTATCATGATATTTACCCGTAATCTACGATGGCCGACAAGAGCCTGGCAAAAAGATGTGAATTTTCATATCTTTTTGTACCATGGTACACTTTTATATGGTACACAAAGATATTAAAATTCAAATCTTTGTGTACCATGTAAAAGTGTACCATGGTACACAAAGATATGAAAGCAGAAATAAAATCAACCCGTTGCTTTTGTATCTTTCTGTACCAAAATAACGGCCGAAAACAGCCATGGTACAGAAACATGTGAAACCATCAGACAAAAAGGTTACCAAGTATGACAAATTACACCCCGATAAGGCTGTCATCACATACAATGAAATGTTATCGCACGGAATGTCTGTTATTTTTATTACACCAAATGAGCTTCCAAACTATTACTTACTCATTTAAATTGAAATCAACTATTCAATAAATATCCTTTACCGAATTTTATAAATGTTTTATTTTAAAAAGGAAGTCATTATGGATTATTATTCTAATACATTTCTAATGTATTCTACCGTCGGCGTCTTCAACTTCTCAAATGAAAGAAACTCCAAACCAGTTAAAAACGCCGACGGGGTCCGTAGGGGACAAGGGGACAATCAATTTAATTACTTCGAAGGATAGTCTACCTTTTTCTAAAAAAAAAATTGGGGGGAGGGGATGGAAATACGATGAGCTAGTTGTACGATTCGTTTTTAATCTGGACATCTTTCAAAACAAGGGAAATGACAAAAATATTCAGATGTCCTTTATCCCTTTTGGAGACCCTGTCAAGGCCCCTATACTTACACAATTGCAACTAACTCTGTTTTTCATCAGAAGTGATTAATGAACTTCACGACTTGTTTCGACGTTGTAATTAGGGCTTCACTATTCGGGGTCAGTTCTGGTCATAGTGTCAGATAACAACATTCCGATGCTCTGGTGGTACACTTTTTTCATATCTTTTTGTACCGTAGGTGGTACAAAAAGAAATGAAAAAAGTGTAACGCGGTACTAAAAGGAGAGAAGCTTTCATATCTATTTGTACCGCGCAAAAGTGTACCACGGTACAGAAAGATATGAAAAAAGTGTAACGCGTGATTTCATGGTACACTTTTTTCATATCTATTTGTACCATAGGTGGTACAAAAAGAAATGATAAAAGTGTAACGCGGTACTAAAAGGAGAGAAACTTTCATATCTTTTTGCCGGCTGATATCGGCTGTTGGTACATATACATATGAAAGTAAAGAGTGTTTTTGTAAAGTTCTTTATAATCTTTATGTACCATGGTACACTTTTACATGGTTCACAAAGATTCGAATTTTCATATATTTGTGTACCATGGTACACTTTTACATGGTACACAAAGATTTGAATTTTCACATCTTTGTGTACCATATCAAAGTGTACCGTGGTACAAAAAGATATAAAGGTTCATATCTTTTTGTCAGGCTCTTGTCGGCCATCGTAGTAATCAGATATTTCTGTTTACAGTTGGATTTGAACGAAAACATTCAGGTTTAATTAGAGTATGCACGCATTGAGAGGTACCACAGGGAGAAAAAAGTAAGATATCGAATGGGTTAAACGTTTAAGGAGATTACTCGTTCATAACGATGATTGTGATGTTTTTTGGAAGATGTTTTGATTCAGAATAAATCCTCGTACCTGTATCCTAAACAAGCTAGGTAAATAAAGAGAGAATTTATCTTCTCTCCTCGGCTGGAAAAAACATTGATGTTAGCTAGAAATTCACCGACAGCTGCCGCTAAAATGTTTGGTTGTATAGTTAAGGATTTCTTCATTACTGATTTAACACACCAAAACAAAACATTGTCTCTTGTCAATATCTCGACATGAATTGTTTAAAAGGAGTATCAAACTATATCACCATGAAGAATTTTACAAAAATGAAGATTATAACAAAAAATATTAATTCACTAAATTGTCCCTTTAAGTGAGTTTGATGTTTTTATTTTGCAATTGTTTTTGTCAACCATTTGTTTGACCTTATGACATATCCTGTGTTGATGGGCCGTTAAGCTTTTATAAAACATTACACAGGGAGTGACAGGTGTATACATGTTTCCTCATTTTTGATTCCTAATTTGATTATGGCTTTTCTATATTTTCATATACATATATATACATTTTATCGTAATATACTCATACTTGTCATACATGTATAACATACATGTATAAATACATACATACATACATGTATGCCCGCACACATACATAGTTAACATGCATACGCACATACACATCTCCACATGCACGCACATATATACATACATACCCACGTACATACACACACATGCAGATACGTTCGTATGCTGTACGCACATTAGTCATGAAAGGTATACACTATACATTTTAAAATTGAGATATATTATTCTTATACAGTATATTATTTTGCATTGTGATAAGTTATACGAATACAGTAAACAATTTGGCCTGGTGATATGTTATAGTTATAAATTATACGATTTTGAATTGTGAGATGTTATACTTATACAGTATGCTATTTTGAATTGTGATACATTATTCTTATAAAGTAAACTTGGCATTTTGATACATGCTACTTGAACAGTACACAATTTGAATTTGTGATATATATGTTATAGTTATACAGTATGCAATTTGTATAATATACATATTCACATATACAAATACGAATCTTCAGCGAAACTTAGGCAGATTATCGTAGACCTAAACACATTAGAGATCTTGTGGTAAGCAGCAAGCTACCTACACCTAACCCTGCTGCGGCGAAAGGCTCTTTCAATACCTGTAACAAGAAGGTGTGCAAATAGTCCGAATTATTCTGACGTTTTATCGACTTTTTTCATATCGGTCTGTCGTCGATTAACGTCAGAACTCCGGCCCTCTATAATATGCGGGAAATATGCGACCCGCGCCCGGAGCGCACTTCAAACTTATATTTTAGAAACAAGTCGTCACTTTCACACACATGTCGCACATGGATCGAAAGATCCACAGATACATTTCGATGTACAATCAACGGCAAAGTGTATCACATACTACAAACGCTGACATGCACATCAGTAAATGCGGTGTACCTTATTACCTGCAATAAATGCAATTTACAGTACGTGGGAGAGACCTGCACCCAGCTCAATGTCAGGATCAACAACCACCGCTGCTCCATCAAGCAGAACAAACCAGACTTCCCTGTCGCAAGGCATTTTAATATGCCTAGCCATAGTTGGAAAGACATGCAGGTTGTTGCCATAGATCATTGCCCTACATGGGATGAAACGAGACGACGTACGAGAGAACGGTTTTGGATCACCAATCTACAAACCCGCTACCCTCGAGGTATGAACGAACGATAGGCGTTTGCCATCCACTCGTTTTCCTTCCAGGGGGCTTTTGACCTAATGATGCATTACTGCACAGTTGGTCTGCTATCTCGCCTGCCTGCTGCTTCATGTCAGTGTGTGTGACCAACAGCCGTTGTCAGATTAATTTTGCAGATTTATACAGTATCTTAGCCATTTCATCTACTTATTCCTCCTGCACTCACTTATTTGATAATTACTTGCATAATTCCTGCAAAAAAAGAGGCACATGTATTATTCCTGCAAACCAAAAGAGGCGACTAAGTGTGGACCCCCTGCTGTGACTGTTAGATCCATCGCAGTATTGAGAGGCGACTAATGAGACATTCCGTAGCAAATTGGAGATTTTTCACATTTACCGGGCTAGATTTCCCCATGCACATGTTCCACGTTTTTGATATCTCTCGTTGACTCACTTTATATGATAGTGCATCTTGCGCAAGAATCGGTCCTCTACATCAGCGTTCCTTGTCCACGATGCTCTCAGCTTAATTGCTGCCTTCGGCTGTCTTTAGCCGAGGGGACTATTGGTTTTATATAATAGCTATATTTTCAATTATAGTATATCAATTCTATCTTCTTGTAATATGATGTATATGTACATGTAACTGTTCTGTTTCACTGTGTCTTGAAAAAGGAGCGGATCTCTCCGAAAATTTGACAACCTAAACTTGTCCACACTGTTGAAATTACTTCTTTGCCCCATATTCACATATACATATAGACATGTACTATACTCAACAAATACATACATGTAACTACTCACAGTCTTGGGAGATCAATGTTTTAGGAGTTGACACATTTCAACAGAGTACATTATGCCCTTTTTGGGTATATACAACACATGTATATTAGCAAGTTATCACTTAATCATCTATATGTATATTGTATATATTTATGTGTATAAAGGGCTACACATACATATAAAAAGACAACAATATTTAATAAGTGTAATTCATAAGGGTATATGGGTGACCAACTGTTTGAGGTTCATTCACTTGGCTTTGGTTTTCAAATAATTATTTTCTTTTCGGCCTTAAGTAAAAAGGGTTTTTCCATTCATTCCATGTCTTGTTGAAGTTTTGGATTTGCATGTTTTTTTTTGTGACAAGGTCATTTCGTATGTAAATGTTTGAGTTATTCTTTCAGTCCTATTATTGAGAGATTTCCTGTTTTCTTTGAATTACATAATATGAAGTATTTAGTGTATGTAATGATGATGTTAGTTGGTTTTGTTTCATTAGTTTCTCCTGTGACCCCAAATAGAATTGTACTTATATTAAGGTCAATATTTTTACCAAGTTTATTATGAATCTATCTTCTAAGATTTTCCCATAAGTGTTGGGTGTTGATGCAATTCCAAAATAAATGTTCTATTTTTTCAGGGTGTGCTCTACAGAGTGAACAAGTATCAGAGTCTTTAATACCGATTGTTTTTAAGTATGAATTAGTGGTAATAATCCGGTTCAGGATTTAACATTGAAACCATTGTTTTTTTGTTTCTTTTGTGGTTTGGAAGGGTAATTGATATATTTGGTTCAAATTAATTGCACCAAATCTATCATCTGATTTCGATTTTTGTTCTGCTGTATTTTGACATTCATTAGTGTGGTGTACATATCTTTACCTTCCTTGATGGATTTTAATATTATTTGTAGATGAAATGGAATGAAGGGTCTGGGGTGGTTGTTCTCTGATTTTGTTAAATTTATATTCAGTGTCTGTGCAGCTTTTTTTTTATTGATTCACAGATACTTCTATACTGGAGAAAGTTGTTTGAGTGTATAGTGTATTTCTGTTTGAATTCTTCAAATGAGAGAAAAGTGTTATCATTTTGCAGAATGTCATTTACAAATTTTTCAACATTGACATGCATGTCTTTATAGAAGGAAGAGGAATTATTTATCAAAATATTTGGGTTATACCATAGTGTTGATTCTTGAAAATTTGGAAGTGTTTTGGGAGGATTGTTTTCTGTGATGGTTACCAAAGCTTCAAGAATATCTTTCCAGAATTTATTGGTTGATTTAATAAGTTTTAAGTAGTCTACATTGATATATTGAGATCTTCATCCAACCATGCTACTTGCTAAATATCAACATCCTGCACCTTTTGGTTATTGAGAAGAAGTTGTTTAAAACTTTCAAACATATTTGACCCTTGTGACTTTGAATATGAGTGAAGGTCATTCATTTGAACAAACCTGGTAGCCCTACATCCTAGCATGCTACTGACTAAACAGCAACACCCTGTGTCTTTTGGTTATTAAGAAGATGCTATTTAAAGAGTTTAAACATATTTGACCCCTGTGACCTTGAATATAATTCAAGGTCATTCATTTTAACAAACTTGGTAGCGCATCATCCTAGAATGCTACTGGCAAAACGTCAACATCCCAGGCTTTTTGGTTATTCAGAAGAAGTCGTTTAAAGATTTTGAACATATTTGATCCCTGTGACCTTGAATAAATGTCAAGGTCATTCATTTGAATAAACTGAGTAGCACTTTATCCCATCATATTATGGGCCAAATATCATCATCCTGTGCCTTTTGGTTATTCAGAAGAAGTCGTTTAAAGATATTATACATATTTGACCCCTGTGACCTTGAATATAATTCAAGGTCATTTATTTGAACAAACTTGGTAGCCTTTTATCCCATCATGTAATGGGCAAAATATCATCATCCTGCAGTTTTTGGTTATTCAGAAGAAGTTGTTTAAAGTTTTTTTTATAGACATTTGACCCCTGTGACCTTGAATATGAGTGAAGGTCATTCATTTGAACAAACTTGGTAGCCCTTCATCCCAGCATGCTACTGACCAAATATCATCACCCTGGCCATTTTGGTTATCCAGAAGAAGTTGTTTACATATTTGACCCCTGTGACCTTGAATATAGGTGAAGGTCATTTATTTGAACAAACTTGGTAGCCCTTTATCCCAGTTTGCTTCGGGCTAAATATCATCACCTTAGGCCTTGCGGTTATTAAGAAGTTGTTCAAAGTAAAATATTGACGCCGGACGACGGACGACGGACGACGGACGGACGACGGACGCCGCGCCATGCCATAAACTCACCTGGCCCTTCGGGCCAGGTGAGCTAAAAAAATTATAGATATGACCATTTGGTTGTCAACACTCGAAATTCAACAAAAGGAAAAAGGAAGGTGAAATGACACCTGAATGAATGTAATATAGGTCAAACTAATGCTACCCTTATGTTAGGGCTGTGATAAGATGTCTTAAGATTTAACTGTTATGTTATGAAAATGCTGACTGATCTACCAAAAATTAAACATTGTTTATAAATGGTAATACTAAATAAAAACTAATTTAAACAGTGTATATATCGAGGAATTTTGACTGAGAGAGGCGATGGCGGGAAATAGATCTAGTAAGCTGTATGTATTTATTTGCTTTCAAATTACATAAGATGCTTGTTTAACAAGAGGCCCAAGGGCCTTAGCGGTCACCTGAGTTATATCATAGATACTGGTAGCTTTATTTTATTGTTTAGATGTGATGTGGAAATCAGCATGTAAACTAAGTGAAATTCAATACTTGTCATGTCATCAATGGATAAGAATTTGAAAATATTGGTAAATGTTTCCTTTGGGGCCCCGCTCTAGCCCCTGGGGATGGGGCAGGAATCCTAATTTTACAAAGTAAAACTCTCATTTACCCAAGATGATTCTGACTAAGTTTGAGCAATTTTCTGCTGAAAATATATAAAATATATACCGAAAAGTGTTATTTCCCTATATAAACTATATTAAACGTTAACCCCTCCCCAAGGGAGAACGGATAGCTCGGGGTCCTGATATTTTCAATTTAAATAAAGCCCCTGATGATCTTTCTTTCCACGTAAAGAAAATCACTGTAGTACCTCTGAGTCTGGAGAAGAAGATTTTTGAAATATTGATTAATTTTCCCTTTGGGGCCCCGCCCTGGCCCCAGGGGTCGGGGTAGGAATCTCAATTTTACAATTTGAAACCATCTACCTCCAAGGATAATTCTCACCAAGTAAAAATAATTTCCTACAGAAAGTTGTCAAAATATACCCAAAAGTGTTATTTCCCTATATAAACTATAGTAAACTTTACCCCCTCCCCAAGGGAGAACGGATAGCTCGGGGGTCCTGAAATTTACAATTTAAGTAAAGCCCCTGATGATCTTTCTTTCCACGTAGAGAAAATCACTGTAGTACCTCTGAGTCTGGAGAAGAAGATTTTTGAAATATTGATTAATTTTCCCTTTGGGGCCCCGCCCTGGCCCCAGGGGTCGGGGTAGGAATCTCAATTTTACAATTTGAAACCATCTACCTCCAAGGATAATTCTCACCAAGTAAAAATAATTTCCTACAGAAAGTTGTCAAAATATACCCAAAAGTGTTATTTCCCTATATAAACTATAGTAAACTTTACCCCCTCCCCAAGGGAGAACGGATAGCTCGGGGGTCCTGAAATTTACAATTTAAGTAAAGCCCCTGATGATCTTTCTTTCCACGTAGAGAAAATCACTGTAGTACCTCTGAGTCTGGAGAAGAAGATTTTTGAAATATTGATTAATTTTCCCTTTGGGGCCCCGCCCTGGCCCCAGGGGTCGGGGTAGGAATCTCAATTTTACAATTTGAAACCATCTACCTCCAAGGATAATTCTCACCAAGTAAAAATAATTTCCTACAGAAAGTTGTCAAAATATACCCAAAAGTGTTATTTCCCTATATAAACTATAGTAAACTTTACCCCCTCCCCAAGGGAGAACGGATAGCTCGGGGGTCCTGAAATTTACAATTTAAGTAAAGCCCCTGATGATCTTTCTTTCCACGTAGAGAAAATCACTGTAGTACCTGTGAGTCTGGAGAAGAAGATTTTTGAAATATTGGATAATTTTCCCTTTGGGGCCCCGCCCTGGCCCCAGGGGTGGGGGTAGGAATCCCAATTTTACAATTTTGAAGCCTCATCTACCAAGGATGATTCTGACCAAGTTTGAAAAAAATCCATCCACTGGTTCTTGAGAAGAAGTTGAAAATGTAAAAGTTTACGCACGACGCACGACGCACGACGGACGACGGACGACGACGGACGAAAAGCGATTGGAATAGGTCACTTGAGCAAAGCTCAGGTGACCTAAAAATAGTTATTGGGCAGTATTTGCACATACCTTTAAAAAATTAGCATCGTTGATGAAGAACAATAATTGACATATCACACTGGAAACCGGAAAGACCAAACTCAACTTTATATACATAAATCTTAATACCTGATAAACGAGACTCGACTGTACTTTAAACTAAATAACGTTCATACAAATTCATAATTGTATTGCTTTGAGAATTTGGAAAGTGTTGTATAGTTGTCAGGACAAACAATATGTGTACACTTTCTAAATAGATAACAAGGTGAGAAATCAATGAAAAAAGTGACCACAAACACTGTTGGGCAAAAAACAGTTTAGAGGTACATACAGCGTCACGATGTGTAAACCGAAAAACACGGAGCTAGATACACTCACGTCACGGTGTGTTAACCGAACAACACGGAGCTAGATACACCCACGTCACGGTGTGTAAACCGAACAACACGGAGCTAGATACACTCACGTCACGATGTGTAAAACGAACAACACGGAGCTAGATTCACTCACGTCACGGTGTGTTAACCGAACAACACGGAGCTAGATACACTCACGTCACGGTGTGTTAACCGAACAACACGGAGCTGGATAACTCACGTCACGGTGTGTTAACCGAACAACACGGAGCTAGATACACTCACGTCACGGTGTGTTAACCGGACAACACGGAGCTAGATACACTCACGTCACGGTGTGTTAACCGAACAACACGGAGCTAGATACACTCACGTCACGGTGTGTAAACCGAACAACACTGAGCTAGATACACTTACGTCACGGTGTGTAAACCGAACAACACGGAGCTAGATACACTCACCGCACATTCTCGGTTTTTCGATGACAAACTCTTATGATGAAGTCAGAGCGAACTGATTCTGTTGACTTTACAGTAATCATATTTAATAAATATCTATATCGAGTGTAGACCGAGCCAATGACTGAATTCTGTACATAAGCATACCACCGGGCCACCACTTCTTGTTCATAGGTGCCATTTGGTGAGCACATAAACCAAAGTGCAGCCAATGGAAAGATCATCTCCAATATTAACCGTTAAAGATACGAAGAAGGCTCGTAATAATCATAGTCATATCGCTCTTACCCCAGATATCTTAAAGATACATAATGCTTTGAAAAAGAAAAGAAAAATACTCCAGTTATTAACAACAGACTTAACTGTAGATAACATACTTGACTGTACAGAATTAACTGCAGATAACAGACTTGACTGTACAGAATTAACTGCAGATAACAGACTTGAATGTACATAATTAACTGTAGATAACAGACTTGACTGTACATAATTAACTGTAGATAACAGACTTGACTGTACATAATTAACTGTAGATAACAGACTTGACTGTACATAATTAACTGTAGATAACATACTTGACTGTACAGAATTACCTGTAGATAACAGACTTGACTGTACAGAATTTATTCAATATTGAACAAAAACTTAATAAAAACGAAAACAATTAGGTATCATTTTCCGGGGAATTATCTCCATGGATACGCTCCATCTAGAGTAACACTGCAGCTGACATTCGTGGGTACAAAATGTACTATCGGCACACAGGTTATCTAACGTCACTGTACCCAAATCGGGACACTTTTTAGATAAATATCAATGTTCTTTATACAATACTATACTATCAGTTCCAAAAATGTTTGTTCGTTTTTCATAAATCGATACCATCCACTTTTTCTTTTTATCACAATTTGATATTTCGGGCGCGTGGTTCTATAAAAAGAACGCGAAATACCATCAGAGTTGTACGTAGGCCGTTGAACCGGCGTTACTGTACCCTGGAAGGGACACTTCCGGTATTTTGGCGAATATTTGGGGATAAACGATCAATATCGGCAGAAAATATGCATAGTTGAAATATGTTGGAGTCAACGAGGGTTCTGATTAAATTTCTTCTCCAAACTCTCATTAGTTTTGATAAAATAGACTTTAGAAAATTATATCCAAATAAATAGCGTCGCACGGTACGTAAATAAGGAAAGTCTTGTTTTGGTAATTATTCTTACCTTTAAATTGTTCATGCAACGATAATCAGCAGCCAATAAAGCTTAATACAGTTTAATTGTCATGAAAAGTTTTTTCCCATAAAACTGTATACATAAAAGTACTTCTTTGCATTGAATAACAGTTTCTTGCACCGATTGTACACTACTTTCATTATAAAATAAAATGTTATCGTTTTCGTGCACATGATTGTTGTTATATAATTTACAAATAAAATTTAAAAATAATTTACAATTACAAATTTAAGCAGGTATGTAAGTTATTTAAATGAATGAGTAGTCGAATCTTGCACCGTTCTATGATATTACTTTTCAGTGCAGCGACCGCTATGGACTGCTTCCAAGCATGTGTAATATTCTTTAGTTTGCCCTCTTGTTATCAGAAATACCATTACCATACCATAAATGTGGATAAGTACACATCAAACGAAACATTTTTGATTTAAACATATTTTATTGTAATTTATATACAATGGGAGTTGGGCACAAGTTTTACAACTTATATTAAGCCCTTTCCCTACAATATATTACTACAAATTATCGAGATGGCATATAACATATATATTCACATTTGCTTTAATTGAGAGAGAGAGAGAGAGGGGAGAGAGAGGGAGAATGAGAGAGAGCTAGATTCGGATTAGTTAGTAAACATTAATATAAGAAGTGCAGGAAAATATACTCAAAATCTGTTAGTATCTAGAATAAATTGCTGCGTCTGTTTGGCTATTAGGGTGTTTTCTTGATACGACAATTCACTTTTACCGTATAGTAGTAGCTGCAAGTTAAGTGGAATGAAATCATTTAATTCGCGGTAGAGTTTAATTCTCTGATCTACATAATTATTGCAAGTAAAAAAGAAGTGATATGTATCTTCGATAGGATGTCCACATTGCCAGTGCTGAAAATCTATTAAATTAGTATGAAATAAGTGATTGTTTAAGGTACTAGAGTTATTTCTCCATCTGGTGTGTAAAATATTACTTTTTCGATCACCAAGGAGATAATATATAGGGACTTCTGAAGTATTAAGCCTGCGAATAGTGTCTTTAAAAGCTGTATATGAAACGCTGTGTCTTATATTAAGGTCTAACTGGTTCCAGAGTCGGATTGTGGAGGGGAAAAAGGACAAATTTGTTGGGGGAAGTCGTGAATTAGGTATACAGTAATTTTCAGCATTACGGAGGTTATAGTGTGTGCGTTCTGAAATTGTAGGGGGAAGTAAAGAGGTAAGATAGTTAGGTGTAAGATTCTTATGGATTTTGTAAAATAGTTGTAATTTCCGCCGAGTTCTACGTTCAGATAACGTTTCTAGATTAGTTTCAAAATACAATGATTCTCTACTTGAGTAAGATGGTAACCCGGTGATAATCCTTACAGCCTCAAGCTGAAGTTTTTCTAATTTGTCTGCGTCACCGAGAGTGCACCCATCCCATACCTCACAACAGTATTCTAATAGAGGAAGAATGTACGATCTGTAAATTTTACTTAAAGTTCTTCTACTCAAAATAAATTTCAATTTACGTAAAACGCTTAACTGTTTCGATACTTTTATACAAATATTTTCAATATGGGTACTCCACTTACAATTTTCATCCAAAATTACTCCAAGGTGCCTATGATTGTCAACAAAATCAACACTAACGTTATTAAATTTTAAATCGATAAATTTTCGGTTTGTGGGCGTGTTCTTTTTGAACACGGCTTGTTGACGCCGTAACGATTTTGATTGTATATTCATGAGTATTTGTTTGTGATTAGTATATAATATATAGTAACTAGTATCCACTCATCGACCCATTTATATAAGGATGCATACGACCGTTACATATCAAATTACGCCACGGATATCTAGAATTGCTTGTATCTCATTTGTCCGTCAGATTTTGCAATTAAGAATACCGTAGACGTCTCCTTCAGCTTCATATCTGGGTAATTACCTACAGTACGGCAACCATTGTCGACTCAATACAAAAGAACATATGACAAATGAAAACTCTATGCCGTTCCAAGATCACGAACAATCTTTTCAAACAGTTAAATATCATTCTCTGTTGCTTACATATCTTAACATTCCAGTTATTTAATTCACGATAGCCTGTTTTAACTTTAAAGCATTTGTCTAGATGCGTGCTGTTGATCAGTCTTGTTCGTGGTATGGGTTTTCTACCACAGATCCTTTAAACCACTCATACTCGATTACGGAATGGTTTCAGTGTCTTTAGTTATCAGACTCGCCATGTCAATATCGTTGGTGCCTAAGATATTATCTTGTATTAAACGAGAAAGGGTATCATGAGAAATGGGATAATATCAATAAAAGTGTTTTGAGGTTAAGGTTCATCCATCTAATTCCGATAAGGTCTTTTCCCATAACCTATTGGTCCTTTCGTAAAATATAATATCAACGGAGTACAGAGTCAATTTACCGTTGACGCGGCGTTGATGCATTGCTTCCGGCGCGTAAGAAGTTGCTTCGACTGAAGATCCGAGGGGGAAGATTCCTAAGTTGCCAAACTTGAGGATTTACCTAGTGTTTTGGCAACTTAAGAATCCTTCCCCGAGGGTTGAAATTCCTCTATCCCACCTCATGGGGGTGACTGGTTCTTTTTCTCTTACACTGTTCACATATTGTGCATCATATTTATAATGTAAGGCTTAAAGGGATATCACGTGAATGTATGTATAGTATGCACTTCCACTTATGTTACCTCGCTATCCCCATATTCATAGTCCGTTCCAAATGTCCAGTTTGACCACTTGAATTGTTCGGGAAAGCCCTGCTAAAAATAGCGCCGATAACGTCACCTGACTAGGCAGTAAACGCAAGTGGTGTGAGCGAGATGAGACGGTTTCCAAAGGGGCCCCCAAGAGAGGGGCCGTTAGGCAACTGCAACTTCTTACCGCACTATGAAACCAAGTAATATGATTTCTAAGTCCGTATTCAAACTTATTGAACAATAATCATCAGAAGTTAATTGCAAACTTGCCAATATTCAGAATTAAAATTCATTTAGCTTTAAACATATATTTGTTGCCAATAAAATTGAACAAGGCAGATGGGGCAAACGTTTTTACAATTTATCACAGCCTTCTCCCGACATACATTTACAATTAAATGTCAACAATGATAATAGACATAAACATAAAGTAGATATATATAAATATATATTGAATTTAGTACCGGAATGTGACCGGTACAGATGGTACGGGGCTAAACACCTTCCCTCAACCATGGGGCAAACCTTTCTGTAAAAAAGGAATATTGACGAGACGAATATCCCTTTTCAAATTTTTACATAAAGTGCATATATGCAATGACAAACTACACGCGTATAAAAAAAGAGAAACGTTTATGAATTAATTTATTACATTGTTCTCAATGTCTTTGGCCAATTTTTTTTCTAGACCATGCTCATAAGTGTATATATTTACATTTGCATGGCATTGTCACTATATAGCCTCTTTGAAAGCTGTGTCGTTGATGGGACTTTAATTACCATGCATCACGAGACACAATTCTTAGCGTATTAATACAACACTGACCGGAAATTCATGATCAATATCCAATGTAAATAAACATGACGGCTGCTGAAATATCGCTGGGCATTGTGAGATTTGACAATACCATTGTAAATTTAGGATCAAAATGAAAAATAAAATTAAAAAACTTTTATTGCAACGAAAACAAGACCAATGTCTGCAATATCGTACAAAATGCCCACGGTTGAAATCACCAATGCCGGCAATGGAAACAATGTTAACGCTCATGCAATTTATCAGAAATATCGTCTGTTACACTGCACTGATCAACAGGGGTTCGTTACAAATGTCTGAAATACACATATTCTATAGACCTACTGACACATATGTTACAGACCTACTGATATGAGTCACAGCACACATAAACATTTCAGACATTTGTAACGAACCTGTGCTCCGTCGCAATCTCGCATCCACCATTCCTCAGTTTCTGACGACATGTCAAATAACGAGGATGTTATAGAATCTACCAACTGTTGTCAGGTTCCCATACAATCAACAAATACATTCACGCCTGGATTCTTCACAAAATGAGCAAAGAGAAAAGTTCGAATTAACTTCCAAAAATAACTCCCTCGTGGAGGGCAAGGTCGGATTTACGGTGTTCACTGTATTTGTCCATGCGCGAAATTTGTTCCGGGGAAAAATCGAAACAATTTCAAATCTAACTTTCAGCTCAGAGTTCTATTGATAAACTTAAATCACCCTATAGACATATCATACGCAATTGTATTGATACTGAATTGTGGAATAAAATTGAAGTGTTTGTTAAAATTTCAAAGTACTACTTTGTTTGCCAATCAGCACGCGACAATACGCTGTTCAAACTATTGAACGAAATTGTGTGGACTGTCGATAAGGCGGGCATTTTTAATTTTTAATATAAATTATAAGTTAAAAAAGAACATAAGAGGCAGAGAAAACGTAAATATAAGTATTGAACTGTTTTTGTATGGTATTTATGATCTAATTGAATGACACAGCTTTGCAAGCAAACAAGTCATAATGCGCTAGCGCGCATTATGTTGTTTGCTTGCAAAGCTGTGTCATTCAAATAGATCATAAATACCATAAAAAAACAGTTCAATGCTTAAGTTTCCTCTCTTTCCCACTTTCACTGTCTCCATACGCTAACACTTAGTAAGTCATATTTAGCCATCACACACAATAAACTGTATGGCAAAACCACTACGTGTACATGTACAAAATGTGTCAGATATGGAAAGTGTTGAGATACTTGATAATCATATTTTTTCAATACTTTACAGAGATTAAGCATACTTGTAGATGGACCTTTTTATGTTGAGACAATTTTTCTTTAATCAGTTCCTTTTGTCCGAAACAGAAGCCGTAGTAATCGGCAGCACGCGCCATTTTTACAACGTAATGAAATATTTTCCCCCTGTTTTCAATACGTATTCCGATTCTACCTGAAGTCGAAAACTAATTATTTATAGAGAAAAGGTTGTTGCATGATCATACATTCTAAGTCAACATCATATGAAAACATGAACTGTTGAAAAATTACGATTTAAAAAAAATATTATGCGATCCTATTTACTCGAAGTAGGTTGGTTCTCCTTCCTCAGTTATTCATCCTGGTCCGTCATTTTGACATTTTTAATCTAGCTGCGATAACGTAGCTTTCTAACGAAGAGCGATTTTTTTTATATTGAGTCGTCGCGCCAGAGGAGGCCGTGTACTAATTTAAATCTTGCAAGTCAAAATAAAAACAAAATCGTTTAATTCAGCAATATAATTAAATCATACCATTTTACTGATCCCGGTAATATTCTAAATTATGTAAATCTTATAGCGCACGTATCTCATTTGACTCCGAGTACCGACAGAGGACAGAACAGAATACGCCATGGCCATCACAACAATTATCCCTTGGCGGGCCTCATGGCAAAATCAAACTAACCAGTCACTTATCCCTTCCTTTCGCATAAACCACTGTATAATTATAGAAAAACAAAAGTAAACTCTCTCCAATACATGCCCATTAACATATTAAACTAAGTTCGTCTGTGTTCAAACTCACACAATGATACTACTACTAGCGAGGTTAATATATTTAGATATTTATATTCATAACATAAACAGCGCTATCATTTCTGTCGATTTCATTTCAGCTTAACCGGCAATCCGGAAGAATACATGCACCGTACTAACTGCTAGGGCAGTTATTTTCTGCTTTAAATACTTCCCACTGGCAATAATGATTCCGTAACGTACCCCTTGCGCTATCTTTTGATCATTTGACAACTTTTCGTTTCGTAGCTGACACGGTACAACACTTTTCTTTCGCTTACTTCACACGGCCAGTCATTTTGTTTACGAAGAAAGGGTGTGCTATGCGCATGCGCTAGTAGAGGGAAATCCCTGAACAAAACGTTGGTCAGACAGGTAGAAATACCGATGATTATCTTAGATTTAATCATTTTTATGAATCTATTTCAGCCAAATCCGATCGTTATTTTCCACAAGGAGTCTCACTTGATATGTTTATGTAGTATTTGAAACAAGAGGCCCAATGGGCCTGCATCGCTCACCTGGTAAAAATCTCACACTTGTAACCTTAAAAGTGATCTAAAATAAAGCTACAGGCAAAATATCAGTATTTATGATTAAAATTCGTTCAAAAGACTCTGTTAATTTTTTTTAAAACATTTTACACCTGTGATTGAAAGTCGAACAAAGTCATTATGTTGAACACATTGTATAGCCTTTCATCTCAGGATGCAACTTGCAAAGTATAAACATCCTGGAACCCATGGTTATTCATAAGAGGTTGTTTAAAGATTTTAAACAAATTTGACCCCTGTGACCTTGAATATAAGTCAAAGTCATTCACTTTAACAAACATATAGTAGTCCTTGATCCCAGCATATGCTACTAACTAAATATCAACATCCTGAGCCTTTTGTTTATTCAGAACAAGTTGTTGAAATATTTTAAACATATTTGCTCCTTGTGACCTTGAATATGATTCAAGGTCATACATTTAAACAAACTTGGTAGCCCTTGATCCTAGTATGCTACTGACTAAATATCATCACCCAGGGCATTTTGGTTATTCAGAAGAAGTTGTTTAAAGTTTTTAACATATTTGACCCCTGTGACCTTGAATATGGGTGAAGGTCATTTATTTGAACAAACTTTGTAGCCCTTTATCTCAGCATGCTACTGGCCAAATATCATTACCCTGGGCATTTTGGTTATTCAGAAGAAGTTGTTTAAAGTTTTTAACATATTTGACCCCTGTGACCTTGAATATGGGTGAAGGTCATTCATTTGAACAAACTTTGTAGCCCTTCATCTCAGCATGCTACTGGCCAAATATCATCACCCTGGGCATTTTGGTTATTCAGAAGAAGTTATTTAAAGGTTTTTTAAGACAATTGACCCCTGTGACCTTGAATATAATTGAAGGTCATTCACTTGAACAAACTTGGTAGCCCTTCACCCTAGCATGCTACTGACCAAATATCATCTCCCTGGGCAGTTTGGTTATTGAGAAGAAGTTGTTTAAAATTTTTAACATATTTGACCCCTGTGACCTTGAAAATAGATGAAAGTCATTTATTTGAACAAGCTTGGTAGCCCTTCATCCCAGTTTACTTCTGGCCAAATATCATCACCCTAGGCCTTTCGGTTATTAAGAAGAAGTTGTTTAAAGTAAAATATTGACGCCGGACGACGGACGGACGACGGACGCCGCACCATGGCATAAGCTCACTTGGCACTTCGTGCCAGGTGAGCTAAAAAAGACACAAAAAAAGTTACTTCAGCGTGATGCCCCTTTAATGCACTGTTGACGTGCTATTGATGCGTTGTTGACGTGACGTCATACAATTGTTATGAATAGGGAAATGCCCCCGTCTCAACCATAGGGTGGGACACGGATACCTCACACTGGGAAAAGTATGGATACACCTGTCCAGGGTAAGATACATTTCACAACGGAAAAGTGTGACTACACTGTCAAGGGAAAGAAAAAAGGAAATCTCCCCAGTATGTTTTTTTATTTTATTTTTGGGCTATGGATTTCGTAGATGAACCTTATTCAGTATGAAATTCTGCCGGGTGAAAATTTCCTATCCTACACCCCTTGGCAGGAAGAGTCTTACATCCATTCCGGACCATCTGATTTTGCATTGGTTTGTTGAAGTTCGTGACGTCAAGTCCAATGTCAAACGGTTTAATGATTGTCCAGGAGACTTCAAGGGGCCTTATAATTTTATATATTCATGTCTGTACTGATACATTAGAAATGAATACACTATATACTAGGCTTCTCCACAAAATGCTCCAGAACCAACATGTATACCTGAT
This sequence comes from Mizuhopecten yessoensis, assembly GCF_002113885.1. NCBI lineage: Eukaryota > Metazoa > Mollusca > Bivalvia > Pectinida > Pectinidae > Mizuhopecten > Mizuhopecten yessoensis. Next base: position 338,898 of record NW_018408317.1, read on the forward strand.
GATTCTGAATTAGAAGTCTTGATACAAAACTTTGACGATGACCGACGGCTGCCACTCCATGGTGTCAGCTTATCGCAACTTCTTATACAAGACGAGGTAAAACCGGAACTTGAAATTGATACAAAGAGACAAATGACTCTAAAAGACAGTACCGGGTACTGTGATACGGTTAATGTAAGTATTTCATTCATCACATGTGGTAAGGCAAGGTTATTCTAAAATTACAAACCACAAGAGTCAAAGTAACAAATAAACTGCAGCACGAATAGAGTAATCAAGACACGTATTTATTATTTTTCAAACTTAAATCAAATTATCCAATCATTCAATTAATACAATTTTCACTTAAATACTTGACAAAGGGCCCAGTTGGTCTGATTCGCTCACATACGATTCATCCCACATCCATGACATTGGTCTTATTTGATGTAAAAGGCTAAACATTAATTCATGAACAAAGTATGGATCTCTGTTAGAAGATCTTATTGCTTTATCCCTTATGGATCTATTTTGGAATAATTTGATCTGTTTTATTAATATGACCCTCAAATGTGGTCTAAACCATTCATTGAGATAAACACCTCATAAGATATATATACTTCACACCATTGAGCTATACAGGCAAAATATCGTATCCCTATGCCTTGTTATCATTTGGAAGAAGTCGTTTAAATGCTTTAACACATTCGATCGTAATGGCCATAAAGATCATTCATTTGAACAAACTTTATATTCTTCATTAAAGCATGCTACAGACCAAATATTATCACCAACGTCTCTTAATTAATGCCAAGAAATTGTAAGATGTGTTTTACGAATTTGACCCCCATGAACCTGAACAAACTTAAATGTCATACTTTTTAACAAACTAAATAGCGCTTATCCCAGGCATGCTTCTGACCAATATCATCATCCTAGGTCTGTTAGTTATTCAGAAGTAATTTAAAGGTTTTAATAAATCTGACCCTGGTGACCTTGAAAGTGAACCATGGTAATTTATTTCAACAATCTACATGGCCCTACTTTTAGAAATATCAGCCCTGTGAACCTGAACATGGGTCAAGGTCATTCTTATTGACTACTGTTATAGCCCTTCACCCAAATAGCATACATAAATAACATTAGACATATTGGACATTATGAAGAGGTCGTATCATTTAAAAACAACTGACACCAGACGGACGGACGGCGGACGCCTCACCATCGCGTTAGCTCACTTGACTCTTCGAGTCGGTGAGCTAAACATTGTTCTCAACATCCAACAATGATAAATTCAACAAACAAAAAAAGTACAATTAGTAGTTCATAAATTAAAGATAAATACGAGACATATTACATAAGTCTCTTACAAATACACTACTATGTCGAATATTATGTAAATAGCAGAAGAAAGCTACTGGTATTAGCAATTTTCAAAACGTTCCTTTTTCGTGGCTAGGGTATTTTTTTTCACTTATTTCGCTCTTGATCAAATAACATGAATATTGCTACTTTAGATAAGTATATACTTTTGTAATTAAATGGTATTCACCAATATATATTTACAGGTTGATCAAAATTAGCATATATAAAGGAAACATAAATTTTAACAGCAGTTCCTCAGATACCCAAACAATAACTAATACTCATTATGAAAAACGTTTAAATATTTAAGAATGATTTAAAGCTCAAGTTGTTAGTACTTTTCGATGTTATTCAAATGGTTTAAATAACCAACATGTACGTAGTCTTTAAATATTGTTGATTTATTCCGGGAAATAAAAGATTTTAGCAATTTGTCAACAATAAGAATGACAATTTTCAATAATGTCTCATACAATACCTCCTAATGGTTCTTATTTCAATCCAAATCCAAATAATAGAAAATATTTTCCATACAACTGTATACACGAAAGATGATAGAGAATAGAAGGTGACCCATGTATTCTTTTTTCCTCGTTTGTCGGGTTTAAAGAGGGACTTGCATTTGTTATCATTCATTTATTGTGTTAAACATAGGGAGGATTCCCGTTTTAGCATAGAAGAGATGCCTGTTAGCAAATAACCTCATTTGTTGTGTTTAAATATGGATATATGCCGGTTAGCAAATAACCTCATTTGTTGTGTTTAAATATGGATACAAGCATGTTAGCGAAAATACTCTCGTTTGTTGTGTTTAAATATGGATATATGCCTGTAAGCGAAAAAACTTTCGTTTGTTGTGTTTAAATATGGATAGATGCCTGTTAGCGAGAAAACTCTCGTTTGCTGTGTTTAAATGTTGATATATGCCTGTTAGCGAAAAAACTCTCGTTTGCTGTGTTTAAATATTGATATATGCCTGTTAGCGAGAAAACTCTCGTTTGTTGTTTAAATATGGATATATGCCTGTTAGCGAAAAATTCTCGTTTGTTGTGTTTAAATATGGATATATGCCTGTTAGCGAAAAAACTCGTTTGTTGTGTTTAAATATGGATATATGACTGTTAGCGAAAACACTCTCGTTTGTTGTGTTTAAATATGGATATATGCCTGTTAGCGAAAAAACTCTCGTTTGTTGTGTTTAAATATGGACAGATGCCTGTTAGCGAAAAAACTCTCGTTTATTGTGTTTAAATATGGATATATGCCTGTAAGCGAAAAAACTTTCGTTTGTTGTGTTTAAATATGGATAGATGCCTGTTAGCGAAAAAACTCTCGTTTATTGTGTTTAAATATGGATAGATGCCTGTTAGCGAAAAAACTCTCGTTTGCTGTGTTTAAATGTTGATATATGCCTGTTAGCGAGAAAACTCTCGTTTGTTGTTTAAATATGGATATATGCCTGTTAGCGAAAAATTCTCGTTTGTTGTGTTTAAATATGGATATAAGCATGTTAGCGAAAAAACTCTCGTTTGTTGTGTTTAAATATGGATATATGACTGTTAGCGAAAAAACTCTCGTTTGTTGTGTTTAAATATGGATATGTGCCTGTTAGCGAAAAAACTCTCGTTTGTTGGCGGTATAGAAGATGGGATCCCTCTTGTCACAAACAAACTCGTTTGTGGTGTGTAAAGCTTGGTGGGTCCCTGCTATATTTAGCACCCCTTTGTTGTGTTACGGGTGTTTTAAGTTGTGAGGGTCCCTGTTATCAACCACACTTATTTATTGTGTTTTGAGTCATCACATACGCTTTTATTGGGTTAAGAGCAAAGAGGTCCATGCTGTCACATATATTCTTTTGCTGGGTTAAAAGCAAAGTGGGTCCATATCATCAACTACACTCGTTTGCTGGATATTAAATTACTATAGGTCCCTATTATCAAATATTTATTTATAGGGTTTTTAATCAGGATACATTTCTGTCATCACATATTCTCGATCGTTGGAATTAATACAACAACAAAATATATTGCAAATAACTTATTCCATACAATATACATTCAATGGATAAAAATATAAGGTAAGCAATTCAACATATATAACATAACACAAAAAAGGCATATATCGGAAAACAGGTATATCGCAATGTACGGGTATATCGTATCGCAATATTTTTCAAACGCATATCTTTATGTATCTGCTTGGTGTTTTAAATGTGCAAATTACTACAAATTCTAACAGATATGTCAATAAGCATAGAACAGGCTTTTTCATAGTTCAAATTTTGTAATCGATGGTTGGTCTGAGAATAATCTTAAATCTTACATAAGATTGGGTTGGTTACATTCTGAAAACAAGTTACCATAAAATTGAGCACATCGTTCCGATGACAATATATCGGGAAACGTCTCACAATTCATTCATTCTGTATTGCAATACATCTCTTGGCGTATTGTGACTCCCCTATCATTTATCAAGGTGACTTATATTGTCTATTACATTGAATAAATTCAAGTTTGCATGACGACTTTATCACTACAAACCAATATTACTGTTCTGTAACAACATAATTATTTAAATATATGTTTGTGTTAATTTTAAAAAGATGCCCATTTACATTTTAAGATGTATTCATTGTGTTTAGTTATAGTGGATACTGATGTATTTTTTTAATAAAACCCTGTAGTGCTTATGACCAATAACATATGTGATACGACCAGGTCATGCATTTGGCTTAGGTTTTGTGTTGCATATATTACTGCAATATATAATTTATTCATATAAATAATGTTAACTTCAAAGACATCAACACATTAGGATATGCACATGGCATCTCCCATTATATCCAATGTAAATGTGAATATATTTAGATAGTCCTTTATGAGTTCCCTCCCCTTATATTTAGTGTCGATATAGACACCAAGCTATGTCTACGCACGGACTTAGATCTATCTAATTCCGTGGTCTAGATCTACGCAAGGGCTTTTCAGTGATATCTAGTGTTGATACGGACGTCAAACTAGACTTCTCTCCCCTTAAATAAAGTGATAATATGGAAACTGAGCCAGGTCTTAACAAGGCCTTTTATTATATCCAGTGTTAATATGGACATCATGCTAGCCCGATGTGAGTTACCTCCCCGTATATCAAGCACTAATGTGAGGATCTGGTTGAGCCTACACAATTTATCTTCCCTTATATCAAGAGTCAATATGGACATCAAGCCAGGCCGATAGGACTTCTCTGTCATTGTATTAGGATTAATTTGGTCCAATTATATTAAGGGTTAGTTTGAACACTCAGCTCGATCTACACGTGACCTCAATACGTTTTGTGAGACATCAAGTAAGCCCTTTTTAAGTTCTCTCCTCTCAAACCAAGTGTTCGTATGGACACCAAGCTCTAGTCGAGAATTGATTCGAACATCACGCCTGGCCGATAGCCGTTCTCTACCGTGTTATTAAGGGTTAATTTAGACACAAAGCTAGATCTTAAACAACATTTAAGAAAAATAGGAAAAAACTTTGAACATCATATGAATGTTACCAACTTATTGTTTTGTGTTATTTTTTTATATACTATGAAAAGTGTGCTGACATATCAACACTGTACACATGTTTAGTAAATGATGTGGTAAGATATGTACAACATATTGAAAATTAAAACAATTAAAATCTAAATATATATTAAGGACTCGGCGCTAAATTCAACTCATGTTCGATAGAAAATATTCGAAGAAATGATGAAAAACCCCTAAAACAATGTTTTTGATATGAGAGCAAAGGAAAACTTTGCAATTTAGTGTGTATATATCTATATATATATAACTGGATAATGTATCTATATTGCCTTCATAACAGCGTACAATTCATTATATATCTCCATACTTTAGAAACTTCCATATAAATATTTAGTAAATAGTTTAGAGGATATAAATACTGCGCACATATATCTTATAACATCGCCTTTTCTCAACAACAAGTAAATCAAGATAAAACACATTGTGTTTGATGTCATCTTGAAAAAGAGTACCTAGAAGACATCATTGAACCATACCCTTACAGCGATATAAATGTAAGATACCCACTAAGAAATAGCCGTATTTTCAATCCCCCTTTCTGTAGAACTGAGAATTATTTCAATAGTTATTTTCCCTCAATGTGTAGAGAATTTAACCTTTTATCTGCAGAAACTTTAAATGCTACTTCCCTTCAACAATTTTAAAATTTCATCAAGTCTGACAATATGAACAACACTAAAGAAATTACTAGCACATTTAAATACTATGGGCCAAGAAAATTCAATATCATAATTTGTCAGCTAAGAAATCATGCTAGCAACCTAAATAGTGACTTATATATGGATCATCTGAATGACACACCAGCATGTAGATGTGGACATGAAAATGAAATTGGATTTCATTTTATATTTGAATACCCACTCTATAACAACATTAGAATGCAATTAGAAATAAAAAATTCTCTATTTGGTATAACTAATAATCATGATCATTTTAATCTAAAAACTCTATTAAATGGGTGTTTTGCAGCACTGATATCAACATATCCATTTTACAATGTATATCTGACTATATTTGTCAAACTAATAGACTTGATATGTAATCTCACTCACAGCTAAACTTTACATTGAAAATGATGCTATTATTTATAGTGTCATGATCACTCTGCTTATAAGTATTGATTCTGGTGTATATACATTTTGTATATCTATCTTCACAACATCTCTGGTATTCGGCTGGACTGGATGGAATTTATGAATGTTCTTTTTTATAACCTGTTCTAACTATTTCATAGTTACATGAATATTCTATAGTGCTTTGTTAAATAAATTTTAAGAGAATCAACTCTTTTCCTATATGAATCCATATCACATTCTGATTTTTTTTCAAAATGTTTATTTCTTTGTAACTTATCCTATATATCCAGTGGGTGGATGGCCAATGTGTTTATACAAAGGGACCTTTGGGCCTGTATCCCTTGGATTTTATGTAGGATGGGTTATCAACATATGTACATGTTGATAAGTTTCTCAATTGTTAGTATCCAAAACATAAACAGAAAATGATTTAATAAAAGTTGAAAAATGTTCATTTCACAAGCTAAATTGGAGTTATCTCCCCTGCACTGTTTAATTGGATTGTTATGACAGAATATATGTAATGTTTGGAAATAAGTTTGGAAAGCACAGCCTGATATCCAATCCAATTGACATATATAAAGTCAATAAAATCTGTTGCAATTGAAATTGAATCTTGAAATGGTTTAAGTCGAAACACTTTGTATTCTAAAATCATAAATTATGCTTTTCTTGAAATAATTCCAAATTGATAGTGTTAAAATAAATATCTCCTTATAAAGGTACCAATCTGGAATAAAGTTTTCCAACGGTTTAGAATGATGCCCTTATATAAACAATCATAATCATATACCATTAAAACATGATACCTGAAAAGTAAATGGCATATTTATATATCCTTTTCAACGAAAAGGGTTATAACTCCGAGGAAAAGTGTTGACAATAAGATTGAAGTGTTAACACGAAAATACTTCCTAACGCTACACTTTATACTGATATCTTTACAAAGAAGCACTGATATACTTCTGTCTGAAGACAGACAGAGGGGCACCGCAAGTACAATACATATACATTAAAAATGTATCGGATTAACGAGTGTTCAGTACACGTATATTTGCAACAAAGAAATTAAAAAAAAAATATGTACATCATCATTAACAACAAAAACATGTACCAGATATCTTTTTTATGGTCCTTAATTTATACATACAATGATATTCCCTTTGATTTTTGATAGAATACAAGAAACCAGAAATGAAATTATGCTCACGACTCAACAATACACCCCTTTGTTAACTATGGTGAAACAGTTATTTACAATCATCTATCACTACTACACTTCCTAGCAGTTCAAATCGTTTCTACTTAATATCTGCCTCTGTAACTCCTTTTGCTGCTAACTCGTCCGTCACTCTCCCAAGGTACCCCGGATCTGGGTAGCCAAATCTAAAACAGAAAGTTAAACATCCGATTTTCAAGCAACGCTCTAAAAGAAACCTTTACATTTTCAATTCCAATTGCAATTAAAATCAAATGAAATTCCGAACTTTATCGTTTCAAATATGTTGCCGTATTGCTCTGCCCATGTAGCATGTGGGCAGTTTAAATTTTTTGAAATGAGAGGTATTCAAATAGACGACATTTAGATTTTTCAAATGATCCTTCCCTCATTCTTCCATTTTTTTGCTAGAACCTGCAATGATCTGCTTACACAAATGCTATCAATTCTTTAGTTATTTAAATACCTCAATGCAAATACATACCTGTTACACTACTAAAGACGTACCAAAACAATCACTTCTTCTCCTATCGCTTTCTTTGCAAATGAATATAGATACTGAGGTTTTTGAATGCAGTGAAAAGAAAGCCCCGCTCTGATATGTAAGATAAATTCGAGGTCTTACCTTATGTAATCACATGTGAGATTCTAAAAGTTTGGATATATAGCTTCTACGTTTGAGATATGTTTTACCTTTTACACAGGGAAGAAATACATCAGTAGCTATTTAAGTAGATATTTTCACTGCTTAAGTCAGAAGAACAAATATCTAATAGCTTTTAAATAACAGTTTTTGATATACCTGTGAGATCCTGCAGATATACAAATAATTTTAAAACTATCAAATCAGATATCTTCTTTGTGGTATAAATTGGTACAAGGTCAATTGAATTATAATTTAGCCTGACACATCTGTTTACCGTTAAAAGTAAGTAATTACACAAATAAGTAAGCCGTAACTATATTACAGATCTGTTTAACTCATGAATCCTGTCGGCAGACCTTACAAATCGGAGAGAGAAAACAATTGGGTTTCTACAAAGTGTGACTGGTTACCGTTTTTCGGTAAAAACCATAACAATTTTAGTAACATTTGAATTATTGACTTGTGTTTAATAGCTTTCAAATCATGACAACAAAATAATTAAAATGCTTTTAAATAAGAAATATAATTACCTATACATATATATATATATATATACAGTTATAAAATGCAACCCTGTTCTGTTGACATTTTTAGCATAGAAGTCTTGATTTCGATATAATTTAGCTGAAGAAACAAGTATTACTGTTGTTGGCCGCCAGTTTTGTTAGTTTTGTGGTGGATGTCATTCCAAGTGACCACATTTTCCTCCCCAGTCGTCCTTGAGTGTCCTATCGTGAAGGTCAGTCTTCTTTTGAAGGCAATCATCAACATTTCATGCACTGCTTTACCCTTGCTGTTGTTAGGGAGATATGCCGTCCTCATGGTACCTCTGTAAGGCTTGCCTGGATATGGGTGTTCGCTCTTTAAAAAATAGACATTGAACCGTCTGAGTGCTTATATCACAACCAAACATTTTTGACATCTTAAAAAAAATCTTTTCATATTAAAATTGCTATGCTAGCCTGATTTTGTGCCATAAAAAGATTTGAAACTGACAAAAATTCAATTAACACAAGATCGTGGTGTATAAAAAAACCCTCCAAATTGTTATTCTAAATTGTACCAAGCCAAAAATTCAACTCCAAATAAAATAAATATGCTTCTTAAGAGAAATTAATATTCATCTCAAAATAACTATATGCTTATAACGTGATCTAGTTAATTGGTTCGTATAACAGTTCACACAGTTACATAGGGTTTGGCTTAGATGGCTTTTGGCTATATTTTGCGATAAAATTTGATACATATAAAGAATGTAGGTCTTGATGTCATGCAGTGGTAATCCAGCTGACTTAGAGACATGCCGAGTTACACTCCCCTTAATTTCACTTAAACCTCGTTTTGAGATTCCAAGCGAAATACACATCCATTTTTCTCAATTATCTGATATTATACTTCATTCTTGGTTGTCTCAATTACACATAAAACAAACAAAAATCTAGAACTTGTACATTTGTATTTGCTAAACTAAAACTTATGTCTGTCTGTTTTTAATTTGCACACGTTCTGCGGGTGATGAAGGTGCACTTTCATTGAAACTTTCATCAATCTTTAACCTTTTAAAATGTATGACATAGTGGAATTCCATTTGATATTTGACATTGAGGTGATTGCCACAGCGACTTAATTATAGTAAAGCCACAAAATATATAAATTGTTTGATCAAAAATCATTAGGCAATTAAATAAGAACAAAACAATACCTAAGACGTTAAAATATGATATATGTATAAAACGTTATAAAGGAAAAAATAAATAGAAATAAAACAATCATTTTATAAAGTAAAAGCAGGATATCGCCTTTCCGTGTTTAAAGGGTATCGTTTAGGTATGCATTCGCCTTTCAGTATTTAAAGTGTATCGTTTAGGTATGCATTCGCCTTTCAGTAATTAAAGTGTATCGTTTAGGTATGCATTCGCCTTTCAGTATTTAAAGTGCATCGTTTAGGTATGCAATCGCCTTTCAGTACTTAAAGTGTATCGTTTAGGTATGCAATCGCCTTTCAGTATTGAAAGTGTATCGTTTAGGTATGCAGACTAAAACAATATCAGGTAAATGAAGTTGATCATCGCCAATACATATATATATGAAACAATCGATGCTCAGTTTGTAATGATTTCAATCACATACCTCTTGTATACCATCTGGAAAGCTGTAACTGATGTGGAAATGTTTTTCGCATTTTTCAAAGCCTGGTAAAGAGCCTGCTCTAAGGAAACTTTTCATTGTCCCACTCCGAGGCTGATTTCCAGTAACGACTCCGTATATAGTACCGCATGTCGGACAGACAGGCTTGTACTTGAATTGGGCATCAATGCATTCAGGGTGAAAAGAGTGATTGCATTTCGGAAGTGTTTTTACATTGTCACCAGTCACAGAATCAATACAAATCACGCAATCCTCATATATCACTGGTTTCTTTTCGCTTTTACCAAGCTCAGACTGGTTATGTTGGCTTAAATCTTCTTCCTGTTCAGACTGGTATTGGCCAACATAATCTCTCTTCTGTTCATGTTGGTCACTTTCATCTAGATTTCTCTCCAGTTTGGACGGGTAACGGTCACCAGGTTGGTCTCCCGGGTATCTCATCTTTTCGGGCGGGTAATGGATGTAGCTTTGCGGTTCAGGCTGGTAACGGTCACCAGGAAGGTCTCCCGGGTATCTCACCTGTTCGTGCGGGTAACGGATGTAGCTTTGCGGTTCAGGCAGGTTACGGTCCGCCGAGTCTCTCCCACTATCAACTTGACGATGTGTTGGCAGGCATCCTTCGCGCTGGGCCATTCCTGGATAAACCTTAGGCTGAATTGATTTTCGAATGCGTGCATTTTCGGCACTCACGTGATCATCAAACATTTTTACTATAGCCTTTGTGACAATTTGATCATGATTGACAAAATGTATATCGCTAAGGATGCCAGCCGGTTGTGGATTCAGGAAAAACTTCAGAATCGACTCCACGATAACTTTCGCAATCACTCCTGTCTTGCTTACGTCGTTGCCTATGAAACGAAAATACAACAGTAAGATCAGTCAGGATGATCATATTTGACTTTCAATCAACCCAAAACTTGACAAATTCTCGTTAACGTTCTGGACAAAGGGAGGGTAGTTCCTATTTGATCATGTTCTTTTGTTGTCCATCTATGTCCTGCCCTCTATTACGTTAAATACCTCCGTCTATACTTAAGATCTTTTAATGATAAATTCATTTTTTGTTAGTTCCACCAATCTGCCCCTAAACGATTTGGAGATCCCTTGGCTCAGGTATGCACCACCCCAATTTCAGTAAAAAAAAAATCTGAAACCATTTAGGTCTTGTAGCCTTACAAATGAAACTTTGAGGACGGACGCTGGACAACGCTTGATGTCATAAGCACACCATACAAAGATCAAGGTCATAGTTAGAAGCCCTATGTCAAATGTCATATAGTATTTTATATGAGGCTGTCATGTCTAGACAACCTTCTGGGTAACATTCACAGAATCCTATCTGAAAAACCAAGGTTGTGGCAAGAGGTCAAATGTCAAGTAACAGTTGTCTGATCGCCTCAGGATTTTGTCATGACACGTCCTAGGTATGCTTATAACAAAAGTCGAACAAATATTCAAAAGCCATACAGGTCAAGATAAAGGCAACAGAGCAACAATTGCATCCAGGTACTTGATTTTAATCTTATAATATGTTTAAATTATTGAAAAACTCATTAACTTTGGTGTAGTGTGTTTCTCACCTGAACCAAGCACCGGCAGGGCAATCGAGCGCAGTTTCATCTCATTTGCTTTGTTTAAAATGTTCTGTACACATTTCTTGACTCCATCTTTACAATCCGCAAGCTTCACGCCTACCATCATACTAGGACAAATAGTTACGAGAAGCATATCAGTGTCGAAACCGAGGATTGGTATACAGAACACTTCTCCTTCCTTGAATTGTTTCCTATGCTTTTGTTTTATTTCCACGATTTTCCTGCTGAAATCTTGACCAGAAAGTTCTCCTTTCTGGATCCGAGCAGCTATTTTGCTTTTGCATTGCAGGAATTTATCTTGACCACATACAACAGCGTCGACTCTAGTTGCCAAAATGTCGCACGTGTATACATGCACTCTGGCTTGAGGGGATAATACGAACGTTGTTTTATCAATACCACCTCTGTTGTTGAACTCCTTGAAAGGGTGCAAAGGACATTCTTTTGGTCGTGCTCCTTGTTTATCAAAGTAGGGTACATTTTGAATCTGCTGACCAGCATGTCCGGGTGGATCCAAGTTTGATCCTTCCAGTGAGTGATCAAATGCTTTTTGAATTTCAAGCAAGATCGTAGCATCCTTGTCCACAAAGTGAATTTCTTTCAAAAAGTGTCGCGGTTGCTGCTTCAACTTGGACCAGGCTCTTTTGACTCCTAAGCAATATTGCTGAACACACAATGCAGATGGCATTGAAAATATTCCTGAAAATTAACACACAATATAAATTATGATAATATTTTTATATGTGATATGATTGTTTTCATTAAATTAAATATAGTCTAGGCTTACCATCCTTTTGTTTGCCCTTTTAACAAATTTTTGTTTAGATCATTGACTTATAGCGCGAATGTTTAAAAACACCAAATTGTTCTGCTACAGTTTGACCAAGCACAATGCAAATCTATACAAAGCAATATGTCAAAGGATACATGGCCGTTTATAGTATAAAAATGTAATGGTTGTAATACCACAAGTGAAAAATAAAATATGTATACAGATTATATAACCATTGTCCGACTATTACTTTGGATTTAAGTAATATTAATCGAGTAATTGCAATGGAACCTTTGAAATAATACACTGGTGTAGCGCTGATACTGTTGAATTGCATTGTGTTCATTGTGTTCAGACTTCTAAACATTATCTCCGTTTGCCAAGTCTTAACAAGAGTACCGCAGGGCGGAACAATATAGGCCCGTCAAATGCCATATAGTGTTATATATTATCTTGCATTAAAATAAGATTTGCATCACCTTAAGAGTGGCTAGCTAACATTCTATAAATCTTACCTTTCACTATAAAGTCAATGTTTGATTTAACAGTTTGAGGAAAACAAGTAATCAAAAGATTACTCAACTCAACAAAGCCTACCAAGAAATAGATAGAAACCTGTAGAAGGAAATCTCCGGACAAGATTCAAGTACTAGAAATAAACAAAGGGCAATAACATCTGCAAAAAAGTTGAATCAAATTTTTTTTCGAAGAAACATAACTAAATATCATGACTATAACGATTTCCAAGTTTCAAAGAAATCGGTCGAAAAATGTAGGAGGAGATCGCCGGATAAAAATCAAATACTGAAATAAACAAAGGGCAATAACTTTTCCAAAAATAATCGAATCAAAATTCTTTTTGTGCAAACACAACAACATATCATGATTATAAAGCCTACCAAGTTTCAAAGAAATCGGTCGAAAAAATTAGAAGGAGATCGTCGGACAAAAATCAGAAACTGCAATAAACAAAGTGCAATTACTTTTGCAAAAATTGTCAAATCAAAATTCTTTTCAGGGAAACACAACCTCATATCATGAGTATAATGTATACAAAGTATCGAAGATATCGGTCGAAAAATGTAGAAGATGGCCGGACAAAAATCAAAAACTGAAATAAACAAAGTGCAATAACTTTTGCAAAAATTGTCAAATAGAAATTCTCTTCAGGGCATCACAACAACATATCATGGTTATAAAGCCTACCAAGTTTCGAAGAAATCGATCATAAAATGTAGAAGAAGATCTCTGGACAAAAAATTCAAATACTGAAATAAACAAAGGAAAATAACCTTTGCAAAAATAGTCGAATCGAAATTCTTTTTAGGGAAACACAACTTCATATCATGATGATAATGTATACCAAGTTTCAAAGAGATCGGTCGAAAAATGTAGGAGAGGATTACCGGACAAACCAAAGTTTACGCCGGACGGATGGACAAAACCATACTTTAATTAATACTCCCGTCAAATTTGACGGGCGTATAAAAAGGGAAAACGTTGTATTTTGTGCCCTGTCAAATGATGGTGAAAAGAGTCTTTGATTTTTTTTTCCCACGATAAAAGCTTATGACCAATGTTCAACAGTGTTCACGTTTTGCACACATTATTTTTCTTTTTGTTACAACTGTCGTGGATTGTATTGTTTAAATGGAAAGCGGGGATTTACAGAAATGGTATTTGAAACTACACGACTAGTAGGCACAAGACAAATAGACAAGACTAAGAAGACAAAGGTGGCAATTCACATCCAGAAGAAACGTGTGCTGCAGGTGGCTACTTTAAGTGTGTCTTTAAATAAAATTATGACCAAAAAATTCTACATGTCAACCTCAAATAAACTTCCTTGGCAGATATAAATTTCATCCCTTTTAACCCATTTTTTAATTGTTTTTTCACTCATTTATCCCTGAAGACGTATTTGAACTCTTTCAATTCTTTAAAGGTTGGAATAGTTCTTTATGAAATTTCAGGCGTTCTCATGTTTTACAAACAATTTGTTGATGGATTATAATTTATTTTTAAGACGTTTTCAATAATAAATCAAACGGTATTCTAAATAATTAACTATATTTCCAAACTATGCAGGAAATACATTTTAAGTGAGGAAATATACAATATATTATTCTTTATTAAATCAATTATTATGATAATTAACTCACATGGTTTAACTTATTTCCATAGCTTAATTATATATCGTTATATAATATCTGAATCGGAGTCCTTAGAAAAGCCCGCTCCTTCGCTTCCCTCAAAGCATCTTTTATTTATGAAAATCAAACTAGGCTTGTAAACAAACTTTTAGAAAAAAATAGCTAGTTACTTTAAAAAAATGTCTTTTCTGGTTTGGGTATGGCTAATGAATTAATGAATACTTATTCTCCAAACGGGAGTAAGAGCTGAAAAAAGTATTCCTACCTGCACTGATAGCTGGTATCGCCACTGATTCCAACTGTAGTTCTTCAGCTTTCAGGATACAAGAGGTTATGGCATCCTGTAGCTGCTGTTCGCATGAAGACTGATTTTTCCCATCCCAGCGTGGCCCCACAGTGTGAATGATGTACTTGTAATGTTTTAGATTGCCTGCTGAAGTATGACATGAGGTGCCGACCGGAACTTTTCCATTCCTTTTGACGTATTCGGTCGATTCCCGTTGAATGTCCGCAGCTTCCGATATTGCACAAGCAACACCTCCACCGTGATTTAATTTTTTATTTGCAGCGTTCACGATACCGTCAACTCTAAGGTACAGAATGTTTCCCTCATACGCCAGGACTTTCATTTTGTCGCCTAAATGGTATTCCTTGGCACTCGGTGGCGGCGGCAATATTGGCAGTGGGTCGGGTTTGCGGGATGCTAAAAATGATGGAACGTCGAATCGCCTGTTTCGTCTGCTATTTGTCATTCCTATTGATTCCAATACCTGATATTTCATGGCTTGCACCTTGTTCCTATCTAGTCCAATGAGATTGATGACTTTCATTTCCTGAGTTGACGTCGTGTCTTCCTGGGGTATGCTGACGTGAACATCACACTGGCTGTCTAAGATGCTAATCAGGATTCTTTTCACCTCTTCCACTTTAAAATGTCGGCCCTCTACATCGATTTGGTCACACGTAATATCAGTTTTCATTTTTGCAAGTTTCCTTTGGAACTCCACGCCTAATTCTACTCTTCCATCGAAGCGCATCGTTCTGTCCACTTCCGAGTATTTCATACTGTTCATGCAGTCCTTGTATCGGTTGTAACTTGGATCACATTGGAAGAAAAATGAGAAAGCGTTGTAAACGTCTTTGGTGATTCCATCAACGGAGAGATCGTTTGAAGAAGCGTTTTTTCTGACAGAGTTTCTCGGGTGTCCTCTAAGCTTTGAGACGATGAATTCGTTCGCAGCCTCGATCTGGGGTAAATTTCCAACTAACTGACATATTCCCGAACTATCAGCATCCACAGTGACTCCACTATTCTCTCGTATTTCACGCTTGTCGCTTGAAAATTGTGGGTCTATAGATGCACGAACGTTGAACAATATCTGCAAAAATCAATACTCAATTTAAATTTAAATTAAATTAAGTTGAGTAATCAAGATGAAAATATTGACTTAAATATTTGTTTATGATAACATTTCTTCTGTGAAAAAACCCCAATGTTAACCTGTTACTATACTTTGGGCATTCCAAGCTACATGTATAATGTAAATATTGTTCTTTGACAATAAAATTCAAATTACTAATGGTTTTGTCATCGCAACATTTTTTAAACCAATATAGGTTTGAAGTAAGAAGAAAGTTTATGAAAGGAGATATTTTGTCTGCAGGATTCATCAAATGTTCTTATATGATTTGCTCATATATGCACAAACACAAGGTACAGACGACAGAATGACTGATGATGCAGAGCTTCTTGTAACATAATTTGTCCAGATAACAAAATAAATCATCCCTTGCGTTGGAGGTTAATCTGTTACACCCTCAAGGAAGGGGAAGGTTCCATTTAGTTACACATATTTATTTATAAAATTGTTTACATCATAGTAACGATATAGACAATAAAATTAACATTTAATCATTGTGAATTGAATCTACAGGTAGTACCTGTATCTCCAATGTTGTAGCCTTGAAGTCAACACTTTGTCGCCTCAGAACTTTCTCAGCATCTGTAATACATGGATGTTAAATATATAACATATGAATTACAAATTAACACCAACTATTGTATAAACAACATAATATAGATAACAACATAACACGGTGTCAAATAATACATAAAATAACATAGGACAGTATCAAAATACTACATGAACACTACAATGTATAACACATCAAAATGGGAAACAAAATCAGATACACCTGTTAAGTATTTAGTCATAACTCATTTGGTTTCTTCAAAAAAACGTATTTACGCCGACACTCGGTCATTATCATACCCAAGGACATGCTATTTTCAGTAATGGTTCAAATGTTGAATAGTCAAAAGGACCAATTGTAGTGCTTGAGGAAATATGATAGAGAAAGCTAGTGAACTGTTTGTCAAAATATGCTTTTAAGAGTATTGCATCTATGTGCGTTTAGTAATTTTACGATATTTTCTTGCTTTTTAACGATAACTTACACAACTAAACGATTTTTTTTATCTTAACTGATATTAGAAGGCTTTCGTTATTAGTAGTGCTAGTAGTTGGACAACTACATGTAGGTAATAAGAAAGAATAACTTTGACTATTGCTCTTATAATAATTATAGATGTACAGATATACATTTAAATCTAGATTGATCTAGCTCATCCTTAGTACATGTTCTTACAATTCGGCAAATATCTAATGATCTCGAGTGATCTTGTCATTATAATGCCATGCAAAAATGTTTCAATGTTAATTGACAGCAACACATTAGGCATAAGACAATTGAAGTAAGGAGAGATCACGAAAAAAAGATAATAAAAGACGAAGATGAATATGGTGAGCCAATCAACTCTGATTTACACAAAGAGCAAAAATTGAGGTATATGAATTTGCAGGTACCCAAATTTATACTACTGAGGAATACAAAAGTCCAGGTTCTTTTCTTAACTTTGCGCCCTAGAATGTCAGAAAAATATATACCTGATGTACTTGCACAGGTGACAAGCGCCTCACAGACGTTGTATCTATACGGCCATGCTATGCCGACTGGTGTGACTCCAACATCGCTTTCTAGCCAGTTCCACACAACTGTTCTGTCCAATGTTGTGTGTGCGCCTCGCACGATGACACAACACCCTACATCTGAAGTCACGTTCACATAATGTAGGGCTGCTGTTTCGCTGAAAATATTTCCACAAAATTGAAGATTTCAATTGAAGATTTTTGTTTATTTAACATTCGCTTTGTTCAATATATAGGAAACCAAGAAATACGTTAGAACGCTCTAAAAGGAAAAAAAGGAAATACAGATGTACGCTGTATATCTATATATACTTAAACAAAAATTATGGAACAATACCTAAGAAATTACGAAGGATCCGATGTTGTTATTTTTTTTTCTGAGTACGTTAATAACAATTAAACAATACAAAAAATTGTTTAGGACATTAATTGAGGAACTGAATTATAGTTAAATGATATTATGCGTTGTGAGTATATCCAACACAGTAAGACGACACATATCATCAGAATAGGATGAAATTACTGCTGTACGTGACTAACAATATAGTTAGGGTTAATGACGAAACAGCTGTGTCGGTAAAACCATAAATATCGTTTCAAATACCTTCTGTTGCCTTTGAGGGTTGCATCCAAATCTTCATTGGGCTCGTCTACAAAATAGGGAACAAAGGCAACATCTGATGAAAAATTCAAAATATATTTGTACACATGTCACACAAATTTTACAGATTTCACCAACTGTTCAAATTTCGTTCCAGTATCAATAATCAACCGTATTTTAATAGGAACGAGAACAGCAACATCAGGATAACTAATAAGGCAGTGGGCTTTTTAACACAACTCCCTGATAGGTTCCTCATAAACCAATTTGTGACAAAATTGTTTTGTAAACGACAATGTCATTTTCCAGATTTTGAAAAAAATGCATCACTTACAGTCCGGAAACAAGTGTTGAATAATGTTTTGACTATTTTGACTCAAAATCAATTGGTCCAAAAATGATTTGGGCACACCAGGATACTGTGACCTTGACCTTGACCTATGGCGTTTTAACTCCATAATTGATTTGGTGCCATTTTTCATTTCTGTACGAATAAATTTTCGACAAATTCACAACACCATTCAACAATTCTCAACAAATTTGCTTGAAGTTTCAATTCTTTCAGTTTGCAATCTTTACACTAAAACAAACGTATATCAGACTGCTTTCACAGGGAAAGCGCAAGAAACCTATTAACGAAAATAAATCTCACCGCCAGATCTCTGGGAACTAGCTTCGGTTCTTCTTCTTTGTGATGATTCAGGCTCCAGATCATCGGTAGCATAGTAATATTTGTCATGGCTTGAAGCTAGTTTAGGTAGTGCATCACTCAGGATAGCATCAATTTTTCTCACCAGAATCATCTGATCAGCCGCACTGCATGCGACTCTAAAGTGGACTTTATGTTGGTGTCTATCTTGTTTTCCTATAACATCAAAACCCGACGATAAATAAGAGTGATTTTACTAGTTTTTCTATCTTTCAACCCATCTTACAGCCCGTTTCATGTGATGTGACGTCACAATTCCTCAACACTGACGCGTCGTCACGAATTCGGAAAAGTCCGATGCCCTCTACAATATATTGACCGTACAAGTGAGAAAAATGAAATTATTTTCTCTTTGCAAACTATGTTTGTAAATATAGGATATGGGTTATCTCGTGGACATATGCGTTTTCTTCAAAAACGCTCATGGGAAAAGCTGATATTTTCAAAATGGTAGCCAGCACACATTTTCATGGTTTCTGAGCTTATTCTTGCAAAGCCTCGGGTTTAACATTATTTGAAAACCCCTCGGTTGGAATTTCCCTGTGCTGCACCCCTTGGCATGAAAGGGTCTTATAATCTCACATCCTTGTTGAGGATTTCAAAGCTACTGCATACCACAGAAACAATCAACTACTTTGACGAAATGGCCATATCCTAGGGCGCACAAATGTGTACTTTAATGTACCAACTTGTACAATTTTCAATATTATTTTCTTCTTTGTATTTCCAGTGTTTTTAATTTTATGCATTGTGTCATTGAGGCACTTATAACTGATAACGTCAGGTGATTGAGTCTTAAATGAGTGTGGTTGGTCACAGAATAGTGCCTCCCTGGTAATATGTAACTTGTTTCTGGAATGTCCTTCTATTCATTTTCCATTGAAACTAAGTCTAGCGGCATAAAAAGAGGCGAAGTTCATGGAGTATATACATGTGTTTAAATTATAAGAATGATAAGATATTCCAAGCAAGAGAGCAGAAAGAAAGAAGCGGTTGTAAAATTGACTTGCCATCAGATTGTTTTGTACATGGTTCATGAATTTACAATTAAAGAAATATGTGATATTGTAGTATAATTTTGTCTTACTGATCGTGGCAAGCCGACTCTTTGGTTCCGGGTCAACGGAGGATCCATCAACTGGAAGTTTTAATTTTATACCATGATTTTATGAATTGAAATGAATGTCAAACCTGTTTTGGTCACAATCTAGCTTTTCACAATTAGCAAAAGAAATTTTACAAAGTTTAGCTTTTTTGTATACATGAAGTTGAAGAAAAATGGTAATTTTCTGTGGAGAAAACTAAAGAAAATCGATAATTATATCGTATGTGAGAATCCTGCAATCTGATTAGTTGAGATTAATTCAATCACGTTTACATTAAATACCGAGTCAATAAAGATGCTAATAGGTAAAAATGAAATATTGACCAATATTGACATAACTTAAATTTGGACAGAAATGTGAAAACAAGGGTTCAGGTGCATTATCCGTAATCTTTCTACAACACCTTATTTTGTCTTTGTTTAAGTAGATGTACATGTAGGATGCAAAAAAACGGAACCAGAGGAAAGTCATTCATTGTGAAAACATTAGACATTGTCATCATCTCATGAATATCAAATCACACATGAATCATATTAAGATGTACATTTTCTTTAAGAAATTTACCTCAAAGGTTTGATAAATTCACTTGTATATATTGATATATGTAAACTGAATTAAGCGATTGCCAATTAATATATTATCTTTGCAAAGTTCTGCATGAAAATATCAAACCTACAGTATGTTTCAGTAAAATGATCTTCGTTTTTTACATAGTGGTAACGCAAAGTCATTTACCTCATGACCGCATCGGTTGTCACGGAGTCAACAAATCATGTAGATTTTAAAATATCCATGGTTAGTCATTCACAACCCGTTAAACCAGGGCCCGTATTCATGAAACGGTTCTCATGCTCAATATCAGATTTAGTGCCCAAGCTCCTTTTTGGTAAATTTAATATAAAAATAACATTTTGTCAATGTTATGAAAAATAGTTTTGTAGAGACTTCTAGCTGAATTATGTTTTCAATGTCTACACTTAACTTTCATTACCAAATTACGTGATTTAGGCGAGTTAGAAAAATGTTGGCTTAAGCACAGAATTCTTACTTGAGCATGAACACGTTTTCGTAAGTATGGGCACAGGAGCCTGGAATTCCGTCAAAAATTAATAATAACAGTAATACACAAAAAAAAAGATTTTTTCCCTGTTAAACAGCACGAATAATCAAAGAAACTATCCATACCTGCATCTGAATTTTCTTCCATGAATTTCTGAAACAACGAAGTAATATAATTGTATTTGTTATTTATCTATTTATCTATATAAAGTTAATAACTGAAAAGATCGATATTATAAAACTAATTATAATGTGAGAAAGACAAAGAAAATTTCGGTGAAATTCTCCAGAAACCAATATAACCTACTTTGAAGAAAATGATTAAACTCCAGTTATTTTCCGTACCAAATGATTTTCATCAAAACAATTAAATATAAGAATCAGAAGGAATTATACGAAATCATAATTTGCTTTGCTCGTACTGTTTCAGTCGTAACATCTTCTTAGGGTAGTATAGATCTACCGCTAAGCTGATATGATGTTACTGCTAAGTGGAGTATCTTGTAGCTAAATTGGCACTATCTTACCGCAAGAATTAGTGCAACGTACTGCTATGTTATAATTATCAATACGATTATTTTCCTGCATAATGGACAGTATCTTACAACTAACAAGAGTACCGCGGGGCAGAACAATATACGCCCGTCGAATGCCATATTGTGTTATATACCTTCTTACACTGAAATAAGATCTGCATCATTCTAAGAGTGGTTAGCTGACATGCTATAAAATATGTAGGAGAAAATCTCCGGACAAAAAATCAAATACTGAAATAAACAATGGGCAAGAACTATTGCAAAAATTGTTGAATCAAAATTCTTTTCAAGGAAACACAACAACATATCATGATTATTAAGCCTAATAAGTTTCAAAGAAATCTGTCAAAAAATGTAGGATAAGATCCCCGGACAAAAAATAAAATGCTAAAATGATGGTATCTTACTTTAAAAGTTGATTTGTCGGTAGGATAGATGACTATTCTGACTTTCTTCAGATAACTTAGTTTAGAATTCTTCATGAAACACCAAATTCTCTTCAGCATCTCCTCTGCAACCACAGAGGCAGGATAGCCCAAGTTACCCGTCCCAACGGCAGGAAACGATATTGACGACATGCGTAATTCATCTGCTTTTTCAAGGCATTCTGTCACAAACTTCCCTAGGATCTGAAAAAAATACACAACAAACATCAAGCTACAATGTTTTTGCAGCTTAGTTTGTGTCCACCGGTGTTTGGTAACGTTTGTGTCTGCCAGTATTGGATTGGGTTACTTTTGTGTCTGCCAGTTTTGGATTGGGTTACTTGTGTGTCTGCCAGTATTGAATTGGGTTACTTGTGTGTCTGCCAGTATTGGATTGGGCTACTTTTGTGTCTGCCAGTATTGGATTGGGTTACTTTTGTGTCTGCCAGTATTGGATTGGGTTACTTTTGTGTCTGCCAGTATTGGATTGGGTTACTTTTGTGTCTGCCAGTATTGGATTGGGTTACTTTTGTGTCTGCCAGTATTGGATTGGGTTACTTTTGTGTCTGCCAGTATTGGATTGGGTTACTTTTGTGTCTGCCAGTATTGGATTGGGTTACTTTTGTGTCTGCCAGTATTGGATTGGGTTACTTTTGTGTCTGCCAGTATTGGATTGGGTTACTTTTGTGTCTGCCAGTATTGGATTGGGTTACTTTTGTGTCTGCCAGTATTGGATTGGGTTACTTTTGTGTCTGCCAGTATTGGATTGGGTTACTTTTGTGTCTGCCAGTATTGGATTGGGTTACTTTTGTGTCTGCCAGTATTGGATTGGGTTACTTTTGTGTCTGCCAGTATTGGATTGGGTTACTTTTGTGTCTGCCAGTATTGGATTGGGTTACTTTTGTGTCTGCCAGTATTGGATTGGGTTACTTTTGTGTCTGCCAGTATTGGATTGGGTTACTTTTGTGTCTGCCAGTATTGGATTGGGTTACTTTTGTGTCTGCCAGTATTGGATTGGGTTACTTTTGTGTCTGCCAGTATTGGATTGGGTTACTTTTGTGTCTGCCAGTATTGGATTGGGTTACTTTTGTGTCTGCCAGTATTGGATTGGGTTACTTTTGTGTCTGCCAGTATTGGATTGGGTTACTTTTGTGTCTGCCAGTATTGGATTGGGTTACTTTTGTGTCTGCCAGTATTGGATTGGGTTACTTTTGTGTCTGCCAGTATTGGATTGGGTTACTTTTGTGTCTGCCAGTATTGGATTGGGTTACTTTTGTGTCTGCCAGTATTGGATTGGGTTACTTTTGTGTCTGCCAGTATTGGATTGGGTTACTTTTGTGTCTGCCAGTATTGGATTGGGTTACTTTTGTGTCTGCCAGTATTGGATTGGGTTACTTTTGTGTCTGCCAGTATTGGATTGGGTTACTTTTGTGTCTGCCAGTATTGGATTGGGTTACTTTTGTGTCTGCCAGTATTGGATTGGGTTACTTTTGTGTCTGCCAGTATTGGATTGGGTTACTTTTGTGTCTGCCAGTATTGGATTGGGTTACTTTTGTGTCTGCCAGTATTGGATTGGGTTACTTTTGTGTCTGCCAGTATTGGATTGGGTTACTTTTGTGTCTGCCAGTATTGGATTGGGTTACTTTTGTGTCTGCCAGTATTGGATTGGGTTACTTTTGTGTCTGCCAGTATTGGATTGGGTTACTTTTGTGTCTGCCAGTATTGGATTGGGTTACTTTTGTGTCTGCCAGTATTGGATTGGGTTACTTTTGTGTCTGCCAGTATTGGATTGGGTTACTTTTGTGTCTGCCAGTATTGGATTGGGTTACTTTTGTGTCTGCCAGTATTGGATTGGGTTACTTTTGTGTCTGCCAGTATTGGATTGGGTTACTTTTGTGTCTGCCAGTATTGGATTGGGTTACTTTTGTGTCTGCCAGTATTGGATTGGGTTACTTTTGTGTCTGCCAGTATTGGATTGGGTTACTTTTGTGTCTGCCAGTATTGGATTGGGTTACTTTTGTGTCTGCCAGTATTGGATTGGGTTACTTTTGTGTCTGCCAGTATTGGATTGGGTTACTTTTGTGTCTGCCAGTATTGGATTGGGTTACTTTTGTGTCTGCCAGTATTGGATTGGGTTACTTTTGTGTCTGCCAGTATTGGATTGGGTTACTTTTGTGTCTGCCAGTATTGGATTGGGTTACTTTTGTGTCTGCCAGTATTGGATTGGGTTACTTTTGTGTCTGCCAGTATTGGATTGGGTTACTTTTGTGTCTGCCAGTATTGGATTGGGTTACTTTTGTGTCTGCCAGTATTGGATTGGGTTACTTTTGTGTCTGCCAGTATTGGATTGGGTTACTTTTGTGTCTGCCAGTATTGGATTGGGTTACTTTTGTGTCTGCCAGTATTGGATTGGGTTACTTTTGTGTCTGCCAGTATTGGATTGGGTTACTTTTGTGTCTGCCAGTATTGGATTGGGTTACTTTTGTGTCTGCCAGTATTGGATTGGGTTACTTTTGTGTCTGCCAGTATTGGATTGGGTTACTTTTGTGTCTGCCAGTATTGGATTGGGTTACTTTTGTGTCTGCCAGTATTGGATTGGGTTACTTTTGTGTCTGCCAGTATTGGATTGGGTTACTTTTGTGTCTGCCAGTATTGGATTGGGTTACTTTTGTGTCTGCCAGTATTGGATTGGGTTACTTTTGTGTCTGCCAGTATTGGATTGGGTTACTTTTGTGTCTGCCAGTATTGGATTGGGTTACTTTTGTGTCTGCCAGTATTGGATTGGGTTACTTTTGTGTCTGCCAGTATTGGATTGGGTTACTTTTGTGTCTGCCAGTATTGGATTGGGTTACTTTTGTGTCTGCCAGTATTGGATTGGGTTACTTTTGTGTCTGCCAGTATTGGATTGGGTTACTTTTGTGTCTGCCAGTATTGGATTGGGTTACTTTTGTGTCTGCCAGTATTGGATTGGGTTACTTTTGTGTCTGCCAGTATTGGATTGGGTTACTTTTGTGTCTGCCAGTATTGGATTGGGTTACTTTTGTGTCTGCCAGTATTGGATTGGGTTACTTTTGTGTCTGCCAGTATTGGATTGGGTTACTTTTGTGTCTGCCAGTATTGGATTGGGTTACTTTTGTGTCTGCCAGTATTGGATTGGGTTACTTTTGTGTCTGCCAGTATTGGATTGGGTTACTTTTGTGTCTGCCAGTATTGGATTGGGTTACTTTTGTGTCTGCCAGTATTGGATTGGGTTACTTTTGTGTCTGCCAGTATTGGATTGGGTTACTTTTGTGTCTGCCAGTATTGGATTGGGTTACTTTTGTGTCTGCCAGTATTGGATTGGGTTACTTTTGTGTCTGCCAGTATTGGATTGGGTTACTTTTGTGTCTGCCAGTATTGGATTGGGTTACTTTTGTGTCTGCCAGTATTGGATTGGGTTACTTTTGTGTCTGCCAGTATTGGATTGGGTTACTTTTGTGTCTGCCAGTATTGGATTGGGTTACTTTTGTGTCTGCCAGTATTGGATTGGGTTACTTTTGTGTCTGCCAGTATTGGATTGGGTTACTTTTGTGTCTGCCAGTATTGGATTGGGTTACTTTTGTGTCTGCCAGTATTGGATTGGGTTACTTTTGTGTCTGCCAGTATTGGATTGGGTTACTTTTGTGTCTGCCAGTATTGGATTGGGTTACTTTTGTGTCTGCCAGTATTGGATTGGGTTACTTTTGTGTCTGCCAGTATTGGATTGGGTTACTTTTGTGTCTGCCAGTATTGGATTGGGTTACTTTTGTGTCTGCCAGTATTGGATTGGGTTACTTTTGTGTCTGCCAGTATTGGATTGGGTTACTTTTGTGTCTGCCAGTATTGGATTGGGTTACTTTTGTGTCTGCCAGTATTGGATTGGGTTACTTTTGTGTCTGCCAGTATTGGATTGGGTTACTTTTGTGTCTGCCAGTATTGGATTGGGTTACTTTTGTGTCTGCCAGTATTGGATTGGGTTACTTTTGTGTCTGCCAGTATTGGATTGGGTTACTTTTGTGTCTGCCAGTATTGGATTGGGTTACTTTTGTGTCTGCCAGTATTGGATTGGGTTACTTTTGTGTCTGACAGTTTTGGTTTGGGTTACTGGGTTACTTTTAGTGTCTGCCAGTATTGGATTGGGTTACTTTTGTGTCTGCCAGTATTGGATTGGGTTACTTTCGTGTCTGACAGTTTTGGTTTGGGTTACTGGGTTACTTTTTGTGTCTGCCAGTATTGGATTGGGCTACTTTTGTGACTGCCAGTATTGTATTGGGTTACTATTGTGTCTGCCAGTATTGGATTGGGTCACTTTTGTGTCTGACAGTTTTGGATTGGGTTACTTTTGTGTCTGACAGTATTGGATTGGGTTACTTTTGTGTCTGACAGTATTGGATTGGGTTACTTTTGTGTCTGACAGTATTGGATTGGGTTACTTTTGTGTCTGACAGTATTGGATTTGGTTACTTTTGTGTCTGCCAGTATTGGATTGGGTTATTTTTGTGTCTGCCAGTATTGGATTGGGTTACTTTAAATCAACAGTGTTTGATTACTTTTGTGTCTGCCAGTATTGGATTGGGTTACTTTAAATCAACAGTGTTTGATTACTTTTGTGTCTGCCAGTATTGGATTGGGTTACTTATGTGTCTGACAGTTTTGGATTGGGTTACTGGGTTACTTTTTGTGTCTGCCAGTATTGGATTGTGTTACTTTTGTGTCTGCCAGTATTGGATTGGGTTATTTTTGTGTCTGCCAGTATCGGATTGGGTTACTTGTGTGTCTGCCAGTATTGGATTGGGCTACTTTTGTGACTGCCAGTATTGTATTGGGTTACTATTGTGTCTGCCAGTATTGGATTGGGTTACTTTTAATCAACAGTGTTTGATTACTTTTGTGTCTGCCAGTATTGGATTGGGTTATTTTTGTGTCTGCCAGTATTGGATTGGGTTACTTTAAATCAACAGTGTTTGATTACTTTTGTGTCTGCCAGTATTGGATTGGGTTATTTTTGTGTCTGCCAGTATTGGATTGGGTTACTTTAAATCAACAGTGTTTGATTACTTTTGTGTCTGCCAGTTTTGGATTGGGTTACTTTTGTGTCTGCCAGTTTTGGATTGTGTTACTGGGTTACTTTTGTGTCTGCCAGTATTGGATTGGGTTTCTTTTGTGTCTGCCATTATTGGATTGGGTTTCTTTTGTGTCTGACAGTTTTGGATTGGGTTACTTTTGTGTCTGACAGTATTGGATTGGGTTACTTTTGTGTCTGACAGTATTGGATTGGGTTACTTTTGTGTCTGACAGTTTTGGATTGGGTTACTGGGTTACTTTTTGTGTCTGCCAGTATTGGATTGTGTTACTTTTGTGTCTGCCAGTATTGGATTGGGTTTCTTTTGTGTCTGACAGTTTTGGATTGGGGAATATTAACAAGAGGCTCACCTGGATATCTAAGCAACCATGGCAAAATATTATCCAAATAAGATCCAAGGGATCCAATGGGCCAGACCTAAAGGCAAATCTTTGTAGCATATCTGTATAAGATTGTTCATGCCCAGCAAGTTTATGTATGGTTATGGGTTATGGATCTCAACTGTTTCCAATCTGTGACTTAGAAAGTAGGTCACTAGGGTTGCGGCCAGATGGTCTGACCCCAGTATCAATTCAAAGTTATCACCGAGGGGGTTAAGTCAAAAGGTGGGGCAGACCCCAGGGCCATCCTGGAAGCATACATGTATGTACATTTGTCTCTTTATACTCAGCAATTGTATATTTGGTTAAAGGGTGGGGATCTCAACTGTTTTCAAGCTGTGACTCAGAAACTAGGTCCCTCCTGATTTGGCCAGACCTCAGGGTCTACTCTAACATCATCACTGCATTCGTCTCTTTATGTCCAACATTTGTATATATAGTTTTGGGGTGGGGATTTCAACTGTTTCAAGGTTATGACCAAGGGGTTAAGTGTCCAAGGGTGGGACAGATCCTGGGCCATCCTAGAAGCATATGTGCATTTGTCTCAGCAATTGTATATTTGGTTATAGGGTTGAGATCTCAAAATTTTCAAGCTGTGACTCAGAAACTAGGTCCCTAGGGTCATGGCAAGACCCCGGGGTCAATTTTAATATCATGACTGCATTCGTCTCTTTATGCCCAACATTTGTATATACAGTTTTAGGGTGGGGATCTCAACCGTTTCAAAGTTATTACCCCGGGGTTAAGTCTCCATGGGTGGGGCAGATCCCGGGGCCATCCTGGAAGCATATGTGCATTCGTCTCAGCAATTGTATATAATGGTTATAGGGTGGGGATCTCAATGGTTTCCTAGCTATGAGTCAGGAACTAAGTCCCTAGGGGTTTGGCCAGACCCCAGGGTCTGTTCTAATATCATTATTGCATTCGTCTCTTTATGCCCAGCATTTGTATGCATAGTTTTGGGTGGGGATCTCAACCGTTTCAAATTTATGACCCAAGGACTATGTCTCCAAGGGAGGGGCCAGACTCCAGAACCATCCTGGAAGCATATGTGCATTCTTCTCTTTATACTCAGCAATTGTATATATGGTTATAGGGTGGGGATCTCAACACTTTCTAAGTAATAAACTTTTTTCGGCTCCACCCCTTAGCCAAGGGGGTCAGATCCACCATTTGTACAATTTTGTATCCCTGTCTCCCATGAATGCTTCTGACCAATTATGATTGATATCCAGTGCATAGTTCTATATATTATTAGTCTTTTATAGCAATATAGCCAAATTGCCCACTTTTGGACCCACCCCTCAGCCCCCTGGGGGTTCAGCCACACCATTTGTACAGTTTTGAATCCCCACCACCTAAGGATGCTTCCAGTTAAATTTAGCTAAAATTCTAATCAGTGGTTAAGAAGGAGAAGTCGTTTGAAGAAATTGTTGATGTACAAGAGGACGGACAGACGACGGACGGAAGATGGACGCCACGGTATGGCATAAGCTCACCTTGTTCCTTTGGACCTGGTGAGCTCAAAATAAAAATCTTTGAGTGAACAAATACCGGGATTCACTGTAGTCTGAGGCCTGTATATAAAAACCCTATATTGTAATGTTTAATATATCTAATAACATCTGCTGTTAAATAGAATTAAAACTAACCTCTTTTGCCTGTTTTTGATCGCGTTTGTTCCATGGCCATAAGTCAAAAGCACCATGGAATATGTGTTGGCAATCAAGCATGTGTCCGCCAGTTATAGCCAGTTGACCAAACCTCAGGCCTTTTGGATAACTTTTCTTACACTCCCGTTGTAATTGTGACCCTGCTCTACTGGCCAACGCTTTAGAAACAGCACCATGGGAAAGGTCTAAATCTTTTTGAGCAGTGTTCACAATGACATCAGTCTGGAAAAGAAAAGAAACTCATATTTTTTTTACAACAATTATATAACATGTTATATGAACTTATATTAATCACTCTTGTTGGCCCGGATGTTAGTGCGCACGGGTCTTAATGTGGGAGGAAACTGGAGTACCCGGAGAAAACCCACATGGTTCGACAAGTGACCCTATACCCTTTCACGTCCGATCGAGGAATCAAACCACCGCCGCCTTGTTGAAAGGCAAGTGCTCTATTCACTGCATCAACCAACCACAACTAAATTTATATTGATGTTATGGTTGAACAAATTCATTTACTGTCGACTGACAGTGTATGCCAAACTTAGTGTAATGAGAAACATTTCACTTAATACTAAATATGGTGTTTTTTTAACAGAATTTTTGCTGGGCGTTTTTAAAACTTTATCAAATTTTATTGACAAGATGTCGTAATCAATTGGATTGAATAACAGGCAAAGCCTATATAAATTCTCTCCGTCAAATGGCCAAAGTTGAATAAACAAGGAGACATAATATTTTACACATGTTGCAAATGAAAAAATTAACACAAAATAATTCATATTAACACAAGGCTAAGGGGAAGTAACTCATGAAGGAAACATCTCACACACCTCATACACACTTACACGCACATACAAGTAAATGTACAAATACATTTATTTCAGCATATATATACACTATCATAGACAGATATTGGCAGGCTTAGACCATTATGCATGTTTTGGATCAGAAATAATTGCAGTTACATGAACCTTGCCTCTACTGCATACATATGGAGGAGGTCATCCGAGATTTGTTATTGACGTTTACAATTACATTGATACTCAATGAGCATGAGTGGAATGAGTGGAAAATGTAATCGTTTTAAAAATGCACATCGCATTCAAAATTAGCTTATACTATCTCTTCTCTCAGAGGACGGATGATCATTTTAGATTTGAAACAAATTCAACACTTTGGGGCCAGGCAGAACTTGAGAAAAATATACAAAACACTCTTTCTTTGTCCCACTATTATACAGGCATACCTGTTCTTTTGTGATATCGCCTTTTATCACCAAAACTTGTGGACGATCTTGCACCATCCTCATTGGTAAACCTACACAAATAAATGCACAACAAATTCAAATTCTACACAAAATGAATATCTAAACTGAATTCCATTTCATTTTCTTTATCATTTTCAATAGAAGTAACATGAAACTTGATTATGTTAGCCTTATGTGGAAAAAACCACTTAGTGTTACATTTTCATAACTGAAAACAACTCACAACGATACTATCTTGCAGAAAATTATGCTTTACTAACAGTAAAACAAACACTTGACATATATTACACATACCCAAAGGCTCTTGAAAAACCGGAATGATCGTTGCACTGGCCGATTGGAATACCTCGTCAGTTGGAACAGCCAGTACAATGTCCATCGCACCAAGATCTGGTCCAGAAGGGCTCCAAAGCTCCTTTATGGCCTGTAATGTCACTTTGAGGAACTTTTGAAATGACCAATCACAGCAGTGACGTAGATCAATAGCAACTGAGTTATCTCCCTTTCTTGACAACTGTTCAAACAAAAGCTTGAAAGAGGCAGACAAGTCATGTTTTGCCTTCCCTTCGTCAGCATGTGGAACGAAAATGGTTGGTTTCCAGGTGGATTCTGAAATCATTGCAGTGTATACATCTTATCAATAATTATATTATCAACAAATATTTGTTAAATTTTATCCTCATCATTACCATAAAGCAAACAGGTCATATTAAAACTGACAATAAATGTTATAAAGCTTTCAAATGAGATTATATATTTTTTTTTAAATAAACATTTTAGTTTGTCCTTGCGTGGTAACGAATACGTGTCTCGCTGGGTATAAAAGGGCATTACCAGTCAAACCAGTTATCATTTGTTCAATTGTGCGCAAGGTGACGCTACTACATTGTATACTATGTATAATATAGTACACATTCACGATTTGTTTACTGACAGTTTGTATCAGATCAGTTGAATAAAATTGAAATGGAACATAATAAAGATCGCATTATCTAAGAAAAGTGGGCATAGTAGTACAATACGGCCAATTAAAATAAATAATGCACAATCTCTGCCCCTGCCCCCTCCAAACAAATTGGCCCTGAAAGAAGCAAACAAACATGTAAGACGAACGATAATGCCTACCTTTTAGATATCCGACTAGTTATAACCTCCGGTGTGAAAACAATATTAATTCACATCATTTAAATGAGAACGGTTCAATTATTAAATTTCACATTTTTGACTTCACACCTGGGATTGTCGCATTGTGCACGTGTTTTACTAGTAAAGCGTCTAAACGACGAAGACTAACGAGTTCATAATTAAGTTTTCGTGTGTTGGTGCAGTTCTATACACGTGAAAGACCGATGATATGTATGGGATTTTAGAAGTATTTTCAATAATGTACCTTTTATTTTGGATACACAATTTTCGAGAATCTGCCATAAGTAACAACCAGCATGGCAGTTTTTCAAAGTCTGTAGGTGAGTGCTTTTGATTTTTGATATTGGTTGCCAATCAGGGTGCAGGGTGCATTAAATCGCAAGACGGTCAGTTGTAGAATGATAACCAGTTTGACAGGTAATGCGCTTTTTATACCCAGCGAGACACATACTCGTTACCAAGCAAGGATAAAATAAAATGTCAGCACTTCCTTAGAAACGATAGTTGGAAGAGGTGGAAAAGATCTCAAAANAAAAAAAAAAAAAAAAAAAAAAAAAAAAAAAAAAAAAAAAATCTCAATTGGAAGCTTTTTAACTTGCACTGTCAGCTTTAATGTTCCTGCACTGATAGGTTTTACTTGTTGGGTGCGATGTTTTACAGTACTGACAGCTTATTTCTTTAATCAGTTCTATGCGGTATTTATCATGATTACTCTAAAATCAACATTAAAAAAAGCCGTTTTAAATGAATAAGATATTCTCAAGAAAACAATAACATATCATCATATAGTAGTGAAAATCTGCAAATACTTCAAATTATTTTCTACTCTATCAAATCTTGCAAATTAAGAAAAGAAATAAATTCACATTTTCATAATATTTGAGTGATATGATAGTTTTTAATAAAATCGAGAACTAAAAGAAGCATGGTTTTGAAAATGACTAACTGAGAAGCAAATGACTAATACCTGAACCATACCTGCAGTTTGTGATTGCCTCGGCATCATGTTTACAATAGTGTTCGCCTCCACACTGCTCACTGGGCCCATGGCAAGCCCTATCCTAGCCTGTCCACAAGTCCACCATTTTGTTGGAATGACAGTCTTTCTGTTGGTGAAATTGTCAAAGGTCAACTGTTCATCATCCGACTCATCAGTGTCTGCAAAGTGGGTGGCGATCACACATCTGTTCACGTTTTCGAGGTCCCTGACCTTGTCTATAAGAATGTCTGGGACAAATAATTCCACATTCGGATGCTGAAATGACTTGATGTCATCCACCATGGTCTGTATTTCGGTATGCGCTGCTTGTACGCACTCTTCCTCTCCGCTTATTTTGATGATAGTCTGGTCAGGGGCAATATTTTGGAATGACACAGTCACTTTCAAAGCATTTCTCAGTTGCAAAATGCTATCTCTCACATATTTGTCCAAGAATTTGATTCGGTCATATTCATCTAAATGGACATTTTTTGTAACAGCTTTCCCCTTGATTGATGCCGATTTCCTTCCACCCAATAATTCTTCGATAGCTCCTTGAACTTGTTCTAAAATGTCATCGGTGATAAAAACATTTATCATTCGTGTTGCCTCATCAGCCAACCAGTATAGTTTCCCTCCACACTGCCTTGCAATCACTTGAAGCTTTTTATGATGTTCTGTTCCCTGTCTCTTGAGGTCAATTCTCTTCACACTGGACTTGATCAAAATGGTCACCTCCTCAGCAATCTCCCGGTTATCAGCTAGTACAATCAGCTTGTGAGAATTCATATCTTCCCTCACCCTCCAGTGATTAGTGATGTCACTCAGCTTGTTATCATCTATGTATTTCTTTACATCGCCCCGTGACAACAGCTTGTACTCTCCATCTTCAAGAGTGGTTGTTGACTGTTGAGATGACCTTTCAAGGACATTCTCTATGTCCAGCTGGTTGTGCTTTTCAACGTTGACGTAACAGTGACCATCATCCTCATTTGTGAAGATGTCAAGGATACCAGCCTCCTCTAACCTGTCTTCATCTTCTGCGAGATGCCTGCACCATCGTGTCCACTGCTCAGACATTCGATTTACCCTTACCTCTGTCATGCATTTTTTTTTCACTAGCTGGTGATGGTCATCGAGACTTTGAATGTTGTACAATATGCTTCCGACATTTGCAGTTCCTAAAACCAGGAACGTTTCAGGAATCTCTGTGGGTATGACTCTGACATTTGCATAAGGTAATTTTTTGAAAGATTCAATAGATGCCTCCCTTGTTATGTTGTCCAGGTTGCACAAATATGCTGATATTGTGTCAACTGTTAGAAATACTCCCTGTATTGTTTCCAGCCACCATTTGCGATATTCTTCGTCTGACCTGAACGGCGGTCCGTTGTTTGAAATGTGCATGTGTCGTCTTAAGTCATCATATGAGACAGAAGTGTCACTGGGAAGTTTAGTTTTTAAGAGTTCGGACAAACGAAAGTTGAGGAACAAAAATTTCACTTTTTCAATAGTAATCCAATCTTTTGTAATGGGTTGTTGGTCCTTTCGCACTTTGTGTTTCTGGTCTTCGTACTCTACCCATTCCCGTAAGACATATATTGAGACAGGCTCATTGTACCATTCAAGTGTTGCCTTGTTGTTTTCTGCTTCTTTCCCTACAACATGATAATGATGCTGAAATCACTGGAAAATCAAGAGGCCAATTAAAGAGCTAGCTATTTTTCACCTGGCTATTTTCTGAAATGAGGTTGAGATATCTTTGTAGAAACAGAACAGCCTGATTGGTGTGACAATAATTTGCAATGATAAATGTCTGGTCATCCTTTTGCCACTTAATTAAGCTATGAACCTCAAAGGAGAGTTAAGGCCCCTTGTTTAATATAAAATCTGTTTGTTAAAACTTACCTGCTTCTGTTTCCATCTCATTTTCTGATTGAGCTTGAGAAGCGTTCTCTGTTGATTCCATCGTCAGAGTGGTATCATCTTCCTCCTCTTCCTGATCATAGGTTTGCTCCTTGAGTTCTGTATAAAGACGTTAACAGGTATGTACAGGTTAACAGGTCAAATGATGAAGAATGCAAATGAAGTTTTCATTTCCAAAATACTTCACAGACAAAACACCATCTTTTTTAATTCAGCATCAGGAAAACGCATAATGTAAAAATCAATATCAAATATTTCCCATTTCTCCAATACTAATGTTCCCAAAAGGGAATGACCGCACCTTTATAAAACATAATTTATTTTTAGTTGGCAGATGATAATGATAATTAAATATATAACACGATAAATTAATTTGCATACACCCATACCTACCTTACATCTGTATGATGCAGTGTAATTCATCAAATTCTGGCATACTGTATCTATTACTTAATTCTAAAGGTGCAGTAACCTGACTGTGTTAGTGTGTTCTACGTTCAACTTACAAATCACTACAGATTTATTTAGCCATTATTATTATTATTATTTTTTTTTGAAAAAGGGTTGGAAAAAAGAAATGGTCAGACCAGGATTCGAAGCCCGGGCCCCAAAACTTTTGACAGATGCTCTAACTAACTGAACCATCTCGTCATGATGATTGACCCAATCCTGTTCCATTACTTGGTTTTCCTAACTTTGGCTCTTTTCACGATACAGTTTAAGGTCTGTTCTGGTAAATGTATGACTGTAAACCTAAAGAATGTATACCTTTGTTGTACTTCAACTGATAAGGAGTACATGTACATAGTACCGAATGTAAGACCTTTTTTTACAATAACAGACACACCCCATATAACACTTACCAGAAGCTGATGGTTGAATTTGCTGGTTTTCCTGGTTACTTTCCATACTTGGTGTTCCAGTTTCGTCATTATAAGCCTTTCTGTTCATATAGCCAGGCTCTTCCCCCTGGTGAATGACGTCATTTTCTTTGTCTGCCTCTGATGACGATGCGTTCTGGAAAATTATATTAGGTCCATTTAACTCATGGTTAATCAGGTCTTGTTCCTTTGGGGTATCTAAATTATTCCACGCTTCTAGTTCACTTGTGTCAGGTGTTGCTGCTATTTGTCCCGCATCAGACTTTGTATCATGCTGCTCGTAAAGTGCGGTTCGCTCATCTGTTAAGTTTTTACGAGCTTCGCTAACCATTGCTTGGTCTTGCGCGGCTTTCAACAAATCAAGGTCTTCCAGTGAAGTAAGGTCCTTTGTTAATTCAACTTTGTCTTCTTCACCATTTTTATGATTTAAAGACAATGGTACATAGCCTGTCTCAACAGGTTCATCAACAGTGTAGTTTGTTGCATCTGTCGAATGTCTGGGTCTGTATTTTGTCAGTACCGATTCCTTCAGTACTATCCTTGCCTCAGGATTGTTTTCTTTGTCATGATGTTCTGCAGGAAAACCTTGCATCATGCTTGCTTCTTCTTCCTTTTCTTTTTCCTCTCCGCTTTGGTGATGACTTACGTCAAGAATTCCTTCATCGGCTTTCTTCATACCATCTAACATGTTTTCGCGCTCTAGGTTTGCTGCAACTTTTTCGGTACGATTTGGATCGTTTTGTTGGAGTAGTTGAAGTTTCTCTGTCCTAAAAGTACTAGCATTTGGTTCATCATCATGCTCATTGGCTGGTACAGACGCTGTCATGTCATTTTCTTCCTGCCTATCAGCCTCTACATGTACCTCGAAATCCCCATGATCTTGTAAGCTGGGTGATCTACATATTTGGCTTGCATCTTTGAATCCGGATGACTCGTTTTCTTCCCTTCCTAACCCAGATTCCTTTACGTTTTTCTGTTCATCTCCTTTCATCAGCTGCCCATTTACATCCAAGGTAGACACAGTGTTTCTGCCAGATTTGTCGGAGTCAGCTTTTGATTCATTTGTTGAATGCTCCATAGATTCCTCACTAGCTCCTTGGAATGAACTTTCTAAATATTTTGATCCGCCTTTTCCATATATGACCTCAAAACTGCTTATCGAAACATTACCTACGGAGGACAATGACGGAAGTTGGTAGTCAAAACTTCTTCCTCTCTTTTCAATAATGTCGTTGGGGTAATCAGATTCACTTGTCTCATACAATTTCCGTCCTGCGACATTCTCTTCATCATCGGAAAAGTCGTTTTCGTCCTGCCCATCAGCCTCTAAATCTACCTCCAAATCCCCATGATCTTGTAAGCTGGATGATCTACATATTTGGCTGGCATCTTCTAATCCGGATAACTCGTTTTCTTCCCTTCCTAACCCAGATTCCCTTTTCATCACCTGTCCATTTACATCCAAGGTAGACACAGTGTTTCTGCCAGATTTGTCGGAGTCAGCTTTTGATTCATTTGTTGAATGCTCCATAGATTCCTCACTAGCTCCTTGGAATGAACTTTCTAAATATTTTGATGCGCCTTTTCCATCTTTGACCTCAAAACTGCTTACCGAAACATAACCTACAGAAGACAATGACGGAAATTGGTAGTCGAAGCTTCTTTCCTTTTCAATAATGTCGTTGGGGTAATCGGATTCACTTGTCTCATACAATATCCGTCCTGCGACATTCTCTTCATCATCGGAAGAGTCATTTTCTTCCTCGTTTTCAGACTTTGTTGATACTTTTGCCATTCTGTCCAATGATGCACCATAACTCGATATTGTGCCTTGTTTTGTTCCATCTTTCGTTTGAGGATTATTCGCCAGAGGAAGTCTATGTGGATCCATCAGGTACCCTTCAGTTTCATTTGTTTTTCCAGCGATATAATCGCATTGGATATTCAGTGGATCATTTTCATTTTCGGTCGTGTTTCCTGCATCCTTTTCGGCCATGTTTCTGGTGTCATTTGTGTAATGTAAACCGATTGCATCATCTCCTCCACTAACTCCCTCGACACCAACAAAGTTTTCTACTACCGGTAGATCCGCACCAGTGAAGATGAAGTTCGACTGTAATTCTTTTACTTTTGTCTCAGAATTTTGGAAACTTTCTGACATTGAATCAGATAAAACGCAAAAGCTGTCTGTTGAGTAACCTGATCCCTCAAACCTTTTGTTACGTTGATAATTGCCAGCGTTTACAGAAAGTTCCAACGCATCTTTGTCATCTTCCACATCATTGCGATGATATCCACCGGAAGCTTGTTCGTTCATGTCGAGCATCTGAAGGCTGGGCATAGATTCTAATATACTCCCGATAACTTTGTGTGTCAGTTCTACTGGTGGTTGACCATCTGTTTTACCTGTTCTCTTGTATTTGGATTCAGAAGAGCCGCTCTCAATGGTGTCTAATCTTCCTTCTTTCACTGGAATTAAATTCAACTCTCCTGTTGATGTATATGAATGCTCTTTTGAATCATCTTCTTGGTCGGCACCGAACGGGTCCCTTTCAGATGCCTCTTCTTGTAAAGCATTTACTACTTCATCCCTTTCTATCACTACCAAACTCTCACTCAAGGATGAATCCTTACTTTTTTCTTCTATACTTTCTGGTTTGTTCATGTGTTCGGGAATGTGGATTTGTTGTACATTACTGTCAATGTTTGTCCTGACTTCCTGGCTGTAAGAAGTGGAAACGTCAGACGTGCTGACCTCAACTGTAACTGCAATTTCACCCGGTGGTTCCAGTCCGATCAAGCTGTTATCTTGCGGTCCACACTCAGGAATTGCGTTGTCAAGCTTCTCTGGTAGTGTGCTGTCTGTTACAGGTGAAACTGAATCCTCTTTCTTTGACACCGAAGGTACGGTATTTTCGCCATCTTCCTCGTCCTTAGCAGTAACAATATGAGAGTCTACTCTTTTGCAATCGTCCTTGTCAAATTCACCATTTTTACCTTGTTTTCTCAAACTGTCTTTTTGCCCATTGATCTCTCCATTCTGGTGCTGTGTTGAATCCGGTCTTGCTGTATCCGTTGATTCGGTATAAGGAATATCAACTATGGACACATCCAACTTTTTGTCTTTTACATCAATGAAATCATCTTTCATTGGAGGTGTTTCTGTTTTTTCTTTCATTATGATAGACTCCTCCTGATTTCCGCTCCGTGTCAATTCTGATGTCTTTTCAACATTTTTCAGATGTTCATCCTCACCATGTGACAGATCGTCTGTGGAATTTACCAGACCAGCGATCATTCTGTCAGTGATATGCTGGGGGTTGACCTCTGACGACAAGGAGTTGTCAAAGTCTTCGGGTCCAAGCACAACAAGACTTTCACCAAGTGATCTCTCTCTTGTTTCCATCTCGTCAGCGAGATGGCCATCCTCATCGTTCATCTCAGATGTTGTTTTGTTTTCTGACAAACCATGTTTGTTCTCAATTTCAGTACTTTCTCCCACTTCAGACACTGAATTATGAATATCATCTTGGCTAAGAACAACTAAACTTCCGTCTAATGATACATGCTTTATCTGAGATGGTTCTTCATCCTCTTCATCCTTTACTAGATTTGCTCCCACAGATTCTGACAAAGTTTTACAAGATTCTTTGTCCGTCACATCTTTCAGCTTTTCCAAATCTTCATTTTCCAACCCACTTTGGTCAGACACTTGAGATTTCTGTGTATCAAAATCCTGAGGTTGAATCTCCATACTCGCAGTTGTGCTGGTCGTTAAGATTTCAAAACTTGAACTTCCACTGCTGATCATGGAGAAATCAAGGCTTGATTTTGGATTATCTTCATCACAATGTACAGGAGGAGAGTGGGATACCTCAAACTGGGAGTCAGCTTCCCCGCCACCTGTTATAGAAATCAGGAAACAGTTTACTCGTTGAATGTACAGTACAGTACATACTTTCACATTTATCACAATTCGGCACTTTCTTTGCAATTTTAAAAGTACTTAATTATGACAAGTACTTAACATAAAACTATAGCTATCCCCAGAATGGCAACACTTTCACCCACGCCTGCGCTAATACCTACAGAAATAGTTCTTAAAAGAACATCTTTAAATGAACAAGGCAAAGCCCTTGCAAGACGACAATCCATAGTCCCCCACAGGTAATGGTTTAACATTGAACTGCGTTCAGTTGGCATCCAACTGGACAAAGGCAAATTCAATGAAGGACGCTTCATGTTGGATTTACCATTGTCCAGTTGGATTTCATGTAACCTATGAATGCCGACTGAAAGCAGTTCAAAACTTATATTTACAATTTTTGAATCTGTTTATCTCATAAAAAATTCCATTACACTTATTATTCAGCATTTAGTTCAAATAACGTACGTAAAATGTATGCTTGTTCAATGAATAGAACAGCCATCGCCCAGGGAAAGTTAGTGGTATCGAACGTAACAACTATGACGTCATAATAATAATGACGTCAACAATCAGCCCATGGCATTCATAGCCTATATAAATGCCAGCTGAATTTGGTTGGATTATATAGCGGCAATGCCATACAATGGTTAATATTTCTTTGTACACCTATCTCAGAATATACATCTGTAGGTCACAGTAGCATACATCTGGTACTCTGCACTGTACTCTAATATATATATGAACATCAAATCTGGTTATTCCATGTGAAATAGTATAGAAGATAAAATTTTGCAAAGGATAAGGTCAAAGGTCAAAGCACAAGTCACAGTCACCCACTTTTTGTATTTGACACCTGACATCCCAAGATGTACTTGCATACTAAATTCTGCTATTTCAGGTAAAATAGTATAGAAGATATGCCCCAAACGATATTTTTAAGCTAGAGGTCAAAGGTCAAAGGTCAAAGCACAGGTTACAGTGACCTTCATTTTAAACTTGACACTTCTGTCAGAAGATGTACATGCAAACCAAGTTATGTTTCCCCAGGTAAGATATAGTTAAGGCAATATGCCCCAAACATATTTTATTTTACAGATTGAGGTCAAAGGACATTCAAGCCATAGGTCATAATCATCTAAGTACACTCAGACATCCCAAGATGTAATTGCATACTAAATTTAACTGCTCTAAATAAAATAGTATAAAAGAGATGCCCTAACAAATTTTTGGCAAATTTTAACAAAACGTGGCATAACTACCATAACAAGAGGCCCAGAGGGCCTGTATCGCTCACCTGAATATGTTTAAAATATTTGGTATGAAGTGAAAATATAGCACTCCATGCTAGGTGCTGTAAGTACATATGAAATTTCAGAAAGATCCATCCAGTACTTGAGATAGGGCAAAAACAAACTTCAAACAAAGCCCAACCCCTATGTCCCTATAGGGGGGTCATACCCACCCATTTTACAAAATTGAGTCCCCTTGGCCCAAGGAATTGCTCCAGACTAAATTAGGATAAAATCCTTTAATCCCTGTGGTAGAAGAAGGATTATAAAGGTTTTAACTCTATTTCCCCTATTGGGCCCCGCCCCTCAGGTCCGAAGGGGGGCCACACCCACCGT
Organism: Mizuhopecten yessoensis; assembly: GCF_002113885.1. Lineage (NCBI taxonomy): Eukaryota > Metazoa > Mollusca > Bivalvia > Pectinida > Pectinidae > Mizuhopecten > Mizuhopecten yessoensis. Next base: position 379,763 of record NW_018408317.1, read on the forward strand.
TTATACAAAATTGGTTCCCCTTTACCCAAGGATGTTCCACACCAAATATAGACCAAATCCTTTCATTCCTATAGAACAGGATGGATTTTGAAGAATTTGCTATGTTTCCCCTATTGGGCCCTGCCCCTCAGAACCCTGGGGGGCCAGACCCACGGTTTAAATACAAAATTGATTTCCCTTCACCCAACGATACTTCAGACCAAATATGGAACAAATCCTTTCATACCTACAGAAGAAGAAGGATTTTAAAGAATTTGCTATATTTTTCCTATTGGGCCTCACCCCTCAGCCCCCAGGGGGGTCAGACCCACCGTTTATACAATATCGGTTCTCCTTTACCCAATGATACTTCACACCAAATATGGAACAAATCCTTTCATTCCTACGGAATAAGAAGAATTTTTAAGAAATTGCTATGTTTCCCCTATTTGGCCCCGCCCCTGGGGGGCCAGACCCTTGGTTTATATAAAATTGGTTTTCTTCCACCCAAGGATGCTTCAGACTAATTATGGAACAAATCCTTTCATTCCTACAGAGAAAGAAGGATTTTAAAGAATTTGCTTTATTTCCCTATTGGGCCTCGCCCCTCAGCCCCCAGGGGGGGCCACACCCACCATTTACACAAAGTTGAGTCCCTTTGGCCTAAGGATGCCCCAGGCCAAATTTAGTCAAAATTTAATTGGCCGCGTTCAGGACTAGTAGCGTTTTAAAAGAAAAGTTGACGGACGGGCGGACGGTTGACAGAAGCTGTGGTATGGCATAAGCTCACCATGGTCCTTCAGACCAGGTGAGCTAAAAACTGCCAGATTAAAATTTAATCGCAGGTGCACAACTTTACAGTGGGTTGTCTGCCTCAGTTAGGTAAGTTTCATGAATTTCACATGAAAACAGTAGTAAATGTTCTGACAATATTGTGTCTACAGACAGACAGACAGACTGAAATTGACAGACAGACAGACAGACAGACAGACAGACAGACAGACAGACAGACAACAGTATACCACCCCACTGACTTCGTTTTTAGGGGGTATACTACATTGTAACTGTATTCCTACTGTAGCGGTAAGTCATGAAGTCACACATGTGCATTAATGCGCTAATTATACAAGTATATTTACAGCATATAAAGTTAAGTACTTTTATTGTCGCAAACTTTTGCTCATTATAATTCTTCATCAGTAACTCAGATCAAGCCTTCAATAGATAGTTTTGAATTCAATTTAAATATAAAGTGTTTAATTTTAAGTCAAGTTAATCATAAGTACTGCTGGGGCAGAATATTATTTGTCTGTTATATATATATATGTTTTCTAGCATCAAATTGCATTGGACGTTTGAGTCATATATCTATAACCCTTTGGACACATTTAAAAAAAAAATTGTAACCAAATTTAAAAAAAGACTTAACATGGAAAACAAGAGCACCACAAGCGGAAGCATGATACACCCTTCAGACCCTAGGAAGGGTATTGATATGTTGGAAGCAGGTTGAGTGACATGATATAAATGTGTTTATTGCCACCGTTTTTTTGTTGGTGACCGTGACTTTGCCATTCATTTACTGTGTTTAATGGCACAAACTATTTTGTATTTCAGAATTACACTTTCGTGGTCAATGTTGCTATTACTAAAACTACAGGACCATGGCTTTGAGGTAGGAGTCTTGAACTGCAATTTGCCTCTAGATATTAGGGCATAATATACATAATACATGGGAAAATATTGAGTCGAGACATCCAATGTCAAGATGAATGATAGTCAAACATATTTTACTTCGTTGAAGATGAATGCTGAAATTATATATGTTAAACATGTTTTTTATTTTTTTATTTCCATACTAAATTTGAAAGGAATTAAAAAAATAAAAATAATTTGGCAATGAAAAAGGGGCATAACTCTGCCGAATAGCATTAAAATGTCACAATTTAAGAACTCAATCAAAGCATTCAGATTATGAAACAACCAAGTAGTTAAATAAATATTGGAGAAAAATTGTTTGAGTTATCGTGTAAACAAGAAATACCTAAAATAAAGCACAGCGTTGCTATGTCAAGTCTGATACGCCAAAACGCGGAAAGTTGAAAAGTAATAACAGAAAACCCGAAATATATGTTGAACATTATTGCTTCTTACATTACCATACCAAATTTAAAAGGAATTGATAAAAAAAATAAAAAAAGTTCTTGAATTTACTACACAATGCCCTTATTTAACAATGAAAGGAGCATAGCCCCGCAATGAAAAAGGGACAAGACTCTGCGGAATAGCATTTAAATATCAGGGCTTAAGAACTTATCCAATGCATTTAGGTAATGAAACATCCCACCAAGTTTGACAAAAATTGAAGATCAATTGTTCGAGTTATCGCGTAAACAATCAAAAGTTAAACAGCAAAAACGATTTTGAACAGCGTTGCTATGTCAAGTGTGATATGCCAAAAAGCGGAAAGTTGCAACTCAACAAAAAAAAACGTAATACACGTAAAACATTATTGCTTCTAGCATTACCGTAGAAAATTTGAAAGGAATTGATTAAAAAAAAAAGTTCTTTCGCTACACAATGCCCTTATTTGGCAATAAAAGGTGCATAACTTCACCAAAAATGCACACACACTTTTGAAATATGAACTTGTTCGAGCTTTATTTGTATGCAATATGTGTATGTTTCATCAAGATATGTTCATGAATGAAGGCAGGAGAGTGCACGTGATGACAAGGAAAAGTTAACAGACAGACATCGGACTTAGGACAACGCAGCCCATACCATAATACGACCGGTCGGACGACGGGTGTATAAAAATCACTTCAAATGTACTGTTTACTCAGAGGAATGAAACATTTGTAATATGTGTTGAAAAGGTCAGAAATGTCTCAGCATAAGAGCTAAGGGAGGCAACCCCTTTAAGACACAGCTTAAGAAAAGATTTTGACATAGATCCTCTCATTTGTCGCAATCTGTAACTGAACTATAACCTAGGGGTTGAGTCGCCCTTTGACCAATACGTCAACGTTAAAATAGTTGAATACAATAATTGAAGTGTTATCCATATTGAGATTTTCATTTATTTGAATAGAAACAAAATTCAAGAAATTACCATTTTTGACCAATACAAAAACTGGACTGAAGAAAATAATTACAGGGAAAGGTTTGTGATCTTACAGTCAAAACCAACAGGTCAAATCTACGGGTAAAAAGTATCGTAAGGTTTAGCAATTAAGGGCATTAACTCCAAACGTTACAGTTGAATAAAGGCAGTAAGTGATATTAACTTATCCTAGCTTTCGTGGTAACTTATCTTTTTCCAATATCTCATGACTTTGACCTTTGGTGAGTTACCCCTCTAAATATCTTAATGTTTTACAAGTATGCATGCACAATTATTTTTTCACAAAATTATCGCATCAAAATGATTTTACAAAATATAGGTCAATGCTACCTAATTTTAGTCCATGACACACCTTAACTCCAAAATCTAAGAGCTCATGAGATTAAGTCAGCATTCTAGTTATGAGAGATATAAATACTACTGGCAAAATCAGGATGTTCCCCATTGAATTAAATCTACAAACATATTCGGTTACTGATAACCTATAGCTAGGACACATGTTTAATCATGTCATACATGACCTTCACATATCTTCAGGGAACAATGACGCTACCTCAGGTAGTCATTTTATATTGATTATTTACCAAATTGATCAAATGAGATCCAACAATGACTACAAAAGTATTAAAACACAGACAAAAGTTGAAGTATACAGTTTAGAGACAACGTATTTCTATACTGATGTTAAATAAGCTTTATGTTAGAAAATAATTTAATCAAAATTTTACCTGACAAATCGTTACAGTCCTCTTGATCTGAAGGACTGCCTGTAGCCATGGTTACTGTCGTGTATCACTCTTCGTGCGTTACCATAACAACTGGTCATTCACCATCTTTAAATTTAAAAAAATGTCATCCCATGATTATTGATTTTTTACAGTCATTAATATACCTCAATTAAACATGATCTTATTTCAGCATGTAAGTATTGCTGTGTATATGTCTTACTCTACTAAAATATTGAAAGGTTCATTACAAATAATATTGAGTAAATTGTTATGTGTGTCATACTTGATGAATTATATGGAGTATTGGCTAACTCTGATACCGTGATTGTGTTTATTTCTTCATGTCTAGCCAGCAGTTATATTTTCATAGGTTGGATATCTCAATAGTTTCAAAGAAATAATTTAAAATCCTCAGGGGCTGGCAGGACCCAGGGCCAACAATCAGGGTAGCATAACTGTTTTCATCTCATCACACTTTGTAAAAGAACAGTCCAGAAATCAAATATTGTAACATGTGAACTAAATCTATAATAGAATTTGTTTTAAAGAGTGTTGCGCATGCCATCCTTTAAGAATTTAAATCTGGTGTACAGCTAGATAGCAGGCACTTGATTTGAAAGCCCTTCTGTTATGATTTTTTTTTTATTTGATATTGTTTCATTTGGGGTAGAGGGTGATTAAATTAAACATCTTAACCACGGAGAGAAATTGATCCAATCTTTTTTTTTCTTAGCCAAATGACCAAGAGAAAAAGTCCTGCTTCTGCAAATGTTTTGTTATTTGAAGGGTCTTAATGTAAATTCACTACATCTATAAACAGCAAGTTGTTTTGTTGACACACTGACAAGAATCATGAAAAAATTGAGAGTTCTATTTTGAAATAAATTAGAAAATAGTTCATCTCGGGCAAAATATATTTCATTTTTCAATATTTTGAAGTTAACTTTCCATTTGCTAGTTAAGTTGCAACTTAATGGTTGTTTTCATTTATTTTGTAACACAACGTGTAATTTTTTGTTTTATTATATACTTGTCTTTGATATATGGGTTGTTTTGCCGTTGGGATGGGATTGAGTGTTAATGAAAATAACATAAATAGAAGAAAACAAGTTTCTTTAGAATTGGATATATATAAAATAGTAGTTACTGGTTATTTATTCCCCAACAAATTAATATTAAATATTCCCAATGTTTTGAGATATGTTTTTTTCTAACCTGGGTTAACAAGGACATCCCTCTAGATTTTTAATTTTTTTTTAATTACTCTTATCTTTTGCCTTTTATTGGATTTTATCTGGACCGTATGTCACGTGTAAACCTTCCTAAAATCCTTTAAAATATCAATAAATCTTCAATTTTGGCCCAAACAAAGTAATTAGAGGGTTTAGAATAACACAAATGAATATATGTTTTAAATGTCTCACGAATTTCTTACGAATTCAAAGATAAAATCTCACTATTTTTGACCAAATCTCACTAAAAATAATCACTGATCTCACTATTTTCCACCGGAAAGTTATGGCATGTATGCATGTGCTCTGCTTTCATGTAAACTAAACCAGGACACTGTCTGTTATGAATATGAGCCTTCAGACAAGCTTTTGAAGGCAGCAAAATCAGCAACCATGAATTATAATAAAAGTCACATTTAAAGTTGTAAAATTGTTGTTTAATTCCTATAAGTATATCAAAAGAGGGCGAAAATGACGATACACGTTATGACCCTGATTTGAAAACCCCAAAGAGGGTCATCACCCTGATTTGTATGCTGAGAGGTTGACAGGTATGCAAAGGCAATACTGCAAGCTGTGCAAGGCCTTATCACATCACCAACTCTATATCTGCCTGTATGTGCCATATCAGCTGGGCAAAACCCATATCTGCCCAGCATACGTCATATCCTATTTTACTTCAGGTTGAACATATTTCAGAAAAAAAAATGCCTTACTATGCTCAATATTTTTTTATAAAATAATAACTTTGATACCATACAAAATACTTAGTGTAGTCAAAAAGGGTTAAAAATCAATGGGTTCTATAAATAAACTAGCTACCCTACATCAGAAAAAGATGTCCAAATCAGTCCGAGTGCATAGAGAGTAGGATATGAAAATACGAAAATGGTCGTAAGATAATTAGAGGTAAAAATATTGACTATTCCATATCCTTCCTGGTATCAAGCTGAGACTAGATCGGCCAGAGGGTCTGGGGGCTCAAAGGGAAGAAGGTTTGTTTGTGTTTTATGTCCTATTAACAGCTATGGTCATTTAAGAACGTGTAGGTCTTGAACCCGCAACCCAGAGGTGGATCGAGCCAGACTAGTAGTAGCAGAATGTCAGACACCTTAAAAACTCAGCCACCCCACCCCAGCAGAAGGCTGATAAAGGGTAGCATATCAAAAGATCATATCATAGCAATTTGAGTGCATGTACATGTTAACTCATTCACCCCTGAAGACACATTTTAACTCTTCCAAATCAAAGGTTGGAATAGTTCATTTTGAAATTTCAGGGGTGAATGAGTTAAAGGGACATCACGTGAAGAGCCATATTTTTTTTTAATGAATGTATGTATTGTACGCACTTCCACTTATGTTACATCGCTATTCCCATATTCATAGTCCGTTCCAAATGTCCAGTTTGACCACTTATATTGTTCGGGAAAGCCCTGCTAAAATTAGCGCCGATAACTTCACCTGACTAGCTAGGCAGTAAACACAAGTGGTCTGAGCGAGATGAAACGGTTTCCAGAGGGGCCCCCGGAGAGGGGCCGTCAGGCAACTTCAACTTCTTACCGCGCTATGAAACCAAGTAATATGATTTCTAAGTCTGTATTCAAACTTATTGAACAGTAATTATTCATCATCAGAAGTTATTTGCACGCTTGCCAATATTCAGAATTTAAATTAATTTAGCTTTAAACATATTTGTTGCCAATAAAATTGAACAAGGCATGGGGCACAAGTTTTTACAATTTATCACAGCCTTCTCCCACGGTCCTATCTCCTGTCATACATTTACAATTAATTGTCAACAATAATAATAGGCTTAAACGTAAAGTAGATATTTATAAATATATATTGAATTTAGTATCGGAATGTGACCGGTACAGATCTAGATGGTACAGGGCTATTAAAAACACCTTCCCTCAACCATTGGACAAACCTTTCTGATTTCTTTTTTGTATATTGCCGGGGCAGAGGAGACCGGGTATTCATATTAGTACTAATTTAAATCTTGCATGTAAAAACAAAAATAATCGTTTAATTCAGCAATATAATTAAATCATACCATTTTACTGAACCCGGTAATATTATAAATTATGTAAATCTAATAGCGCACGTATCTCGATGACCCCGAAAATATGCCATGGCATCACAACAGTTATCCCTTGGAGGGCCTCATTGCAAAATCAAACTAACCAGCCACTTATCCCTTCCTTTTGCATAAACCAGTATAATTATAGAAACACAAAGTAAACTCTCTCCGATACATGCCCATTAACATATTAAACGAAGTTCATCTGTGTTCAAACTCAGACAAAGATACTAGCGAGCTTAATAGTTTTAGATATTTATCCATAACATAAACAGCGCTAGCATTTCTGCCGATTTCATTTCAGCTTAACCGGCAATCCGGAAGAATACATGCACCATACTTACTGCTAGGGCAGTTATTTTCTGCTTTGAATACTTCCCACTGGCAATAATGATTCCGTAACGTACTCCTTGCGCTATCTTTTGACCATTTGGCAACTTTTCGTTTCGTAGCTGACATGGTACAACACTTTTCTTTCGCTTACTTCACACGGCCAGTCATTTCGTTTACAAAGAAATGGTGTGCTATGCGAATGCGCTAGTAGAGGGAAATTCCTGAACAAAATGTTGGTCAGACAGGTAGAAATACCGATGATTTTATTAGATTTAATCATTTTTATGAATCCATTTCAGCCAAATCCGATCGTTATTTTCCATGTATCACTTGATATGTTTATGTAGTATTTGAAAAAAAGATACAAATTTTTTTTACTTCACTGTGATGCCCCTTTAAACACAGGTGTGATTTATAAAGGAATATTTTGAACCAGAAGTAAATGTATATGGTTCATGCCACCCAGATTGTGCAGACCAATATGGTGCATTCCGGATATGGCCTATGCAAAGCTTAGCTAGCAGTATCTAACATGCAAAACAAACCAGTATTTACATGTAGTTTATGGTAATATCTATTATCTTCTCCTTTCCCATGATATAAGGTTGTTTTGCTTGTGTGTTACTGCTGGCTGTGCATATTCCATAATGCATGACTGTCCCATATCTCACAAAAACATGCTATATCAATCTGATTTACTGCCTTTTCAATTCAGTCTAAGAAAATCAAATCCTGCTTCAATTACACTTTATTTGTATTATTGCTAACGACTTCATGCTGTACTAAAATATTCACAACGTGTGTAACAAATATAGGATTGTGGCATTCATTCATGTAAAACGACAATTTTCATGCAACATTGACATGTTAAATTGCCGCCATTTTGACTCCAGTGCATGCCTATGTATGTGACGTCATGTACTTATAATTGTCCTAGGCATGACGTCATAATTGAAACAATTGAAATTTACAACCAATCACAGGGCTGTTAGGTCGTATTACATGAGTTGATACGAAAAAACATATGACATGGGTATAGTCACTGGATAACACAGTACATTACTTGATAAATAAATATGTTATAATATGGCCGTTTCCATATCCTAGCTACTCCGAGTGTATCGATCCTCACCTGGGGCCAATATCAGCCCTTAGCCTACAGCCCCTCTGGTTACAGACATTTCAGTACCCGGTCATTTTGGTACAGATGTTTCAGTACTTTAATTGTTACCAATATGTAATTGGTACTTCCCTAAAATTGCTTTGATATATTTTTTAAGATTGTCTGCACTTGATTAATATTTCAACTTTGTAATTTGGTTTGCTCCTGCAGGTTGCTGTTTTTAAGATTCTTCAGCATTTTTGTTTTTACTAAATATAATCTAAACATACTAATTCCTGGTACCGAAATACATTTGTATAAATATGTTTAGAATTCTCATGGCCCCTATAAATCGGATAGATATATTATTGAGGCCTGCTACATTATAGTGATGTGGGGTAGGATATGGAAACGACGTATGATGACCTCTAAATAAAAGATTTATTTCGGTTTGAAATATCTATTGCATTAATATTTTTGTGTTAAAATTGTTTAAACCCTACATGTAGCTACCCGAGATGTCACTGATGACCATATATAACCGGTCAACTGAGCAACAACTTTGCTCCACTCAAGTACACGAACTACTGATAATACCAATTCATCTTACATGTGTCCCTAAATAGATCTTAGATTTGGAGATTTTACAATAAAATATAAGGTCTGGGTTTAGGATTTTTTACATGATATGGTAACTAAAACCGAAAGTAGAATTAAGATTTTGGTTATACAACCATGAAAATCTGCTAAAATTACCACATTTCAACAGCTTATATAACAACACTATTTCACAATATGACGATACAGGACATATTTCCTACCTGATGACGATCAAAATATCAACAAAAATCTGTCAATCTTGTCGATTGCGTGGTCTATCGATGGCCATCAACTTTGATTGTGTGTTTGAAAGACGTTCATCCCTCTCTACTACAAATTACATGAAGAACCGATTGTAAATTTGGTTAAATTTTGTCTTATTCCCTAGATTTTTCGAACCTTCAACAACATACCTCCTCTGGCCAAATCTTCGACCTGTTGTCTTCGATCAGTCTCAGTCTGAATATGCGCATGATCAAAATAATGACGTCCTTGAACAAACGAAAGTGAAAGTAGGAAATCCGGCCGATTATACAACATTAAGTATGTGTGCCGTGATCATATGATGGTTCAGATTGTTTTGCACTTAATAAAGTTAGTTGACGAACACATCGCTATACGTGGTTGACTTGTTTACAAAATGAAACAAGGTATGAGTAGGAGCTATAAATAGATTTAGCTTAATGAGGGTAGACAACTCGTATGATCGAATAATATTTTCCAAAAGATTTTTTTTAAGTTAACGATTTTTTATGAATTTTATTCGTAAGACAACGTTATTTATGAATATCTTTTTTTAAGTAGCTTGACACATTCTGAAAGCTAACACATCCCTGCTAAAACGGGACACTCTAATTTCAGTTCAATATATAGTGATTCATTTTTTATATCAAAGCAGAGACGTATAACAGTTTCAACCTTCATGATGTATTCTCTTTATTTTTATTTTTATTTTTAATGCCTCCGCCAGGAGTCGAACCCAGGACCTCTGGCTTACAATTCCTACGCTCTACCGAATGTTCTACCTATCCGACACTGCAGGGCGCGGCTAGTATTTTACCAGGGTGACATAAACTCCCCGCCCTCAAGGAAAGAACTCGTCCCGAGTTTTCCAGGGGTCATAGCGATTCCTTTGCAAGCATCGCTGAGTATTTTTGTCATATACTTCGAGTCCCTACGTAGGCGCCAATGTAACAGAGGTCACTGATTATTTTTGCAATGCCTCCGCCAGGAGTCGAACCCGGGACCTGTAGCTGGCTTAAATTTACTAGTCCTACGGTCTACCGAATGAGATAAAGAGAAATTTTCCCTACCCTAGACGGTAGCAAGCGGCTAGTATTTTACCACGGTGACATTCAATAGATACCGTCTACTTTTTTCTTCTAAAATATGATATGAAATAAGAATATAGTGAAAATGATATCCAAATAATTAGCGTCGCAGGGCAGGTTCATCATCTACACCACGGACTTAGTGTCTACACGTCATATGAAAGTTATGTTTTCGTAATTATTTCTAACTTAAACTTTCCGTGTAACCATAACCATACAAGAGCGTTAAATGAAAAAGAAATTGTGCTGTACCTACAACAATAACGATATAAATGTATGACACAGGACATTGTATGACTGTAGATGTAGTCCGGTTTCATTTACGCGTCATTTCCGGTAGCTTTTCATAAAAATGACGGAGTCTGGAAACTAAATTAAACTGATAAAATCGATGATTGAATTGAAACAAGAATGATTTCTAAACAAAGCAACAATATATTTATCTACACAACAAGAGAGTATGTGAAGATCATCACACAAAAAACTGTCGCACTGGGCTTACCTCTTCAAGCGAGGCCAACTAAATCTAGGTGTGACGCTCTTTTGTGGTCTCTACAATCCTGGAATATGCCCTAAAAGGGCTGTGTTCGAGATGACTGGATGACAGACCTGATAGAACCTAACAATCTTACTATCAATCAATGTCAGGAGCCATCTAACTATCGGTCAATGTCATGAGTCATCTAACTATCGGTCAATGTCAGGAGCCATCTAACTATCGGTCAATGTCAGGAGCCAACTAACTATTGGTCATTGTCAGGAGACATCTAACTATAGGTCAATGTCAGGAGCCATCTAACTATTGGTCAATGTCACTAGCCATCTAACTATCGGTCAAATTCACTAGCCATCTAACTATCGGTCAATGTCAGGAGCCATCTAACTATTGACCAATGTCACTAGCAAGCTAACTATTGGCCAATGTTACTAGCAATCTTACTATCGGTCAATGTCACTAGCAATTTTACTATCGGTCAATGTCACTAGCAATCTTACTATGGGTCAATGTCACTATCCATCTCATTATCGGTTAATGTCACTAGCAATCTTACTATCGGTCAATGTCACTAGCAATCTTACTATCGCGCTCAGTGTCACTAGCAATCTTACTATTGGCAAATGTCACTAGCCATCTAGCTATTGGCCAATGTCACTGCATGGTCATCTAACTCTTGGCCAAAGTCACTAGTCATCTAACTATCGATCAATGTCACTAGCACGCTAACTATTGGCCGATGTCACTAGTATTCTAGCTCTTGGCCAATGTCACTTGTCATCCAACTATTGGTCAATTGCACTAGCCATCTAACTATCGGCCAATATTACTAGCCATCTAACTATCGGCTAATGTCACAAGCAATCTAACTATTGGCCAATGTTACTAGCCATCTAATTATTGGCCAATGTGACAAGACAGCTAATTATTGGCCAATGTCACTAGCAATATTACTATCGCGGCCAATGTCACTAACCAGCTAACTATTGGCCAATTTCACAAGTAATCTTACTATTAGACAATGTCACTAGGAATCTAGATATTGGTCAATGTCACTTGCCAGCTAACTATTGGCCAATGTCACTAGCTAGTTTACTATCGACCAATGTCACTAGCCATCTAACTATCGGTCAATGTCACTAGCATGCTAACTATTGGCCAATGTCACTGGTCATCTAACTCTTGGCCAATGTCACTAATCATCTAACTATTGGCCAATGTCACTAGTCATCTAACTATTAGCCAATGTCACCAGCCATCTAGATATTGGCCAATTTCACTAGTAATCTTACTATTAGCCAATGTCACTAGCAATCTAGATATTGGTCAATGTCACTTGCTAGCTAACTATTGGCCAATGTCACTAGCTAGTTTACTATCGGCCAATGTCACTAGCCATCTAACTATCGGCCAATCAATGTCACTAGCCATCTAACTATTGGCCAATGTCACTAGCCATCCAATGTCACTAGCAATATTACTATCGAGGCCAATGTCTCTTGTCATCCAACTATTGGCCAATGTCACTAGCCATCCAATGTCACTAGCAATATTACTATCGCGGCCAATGTCTCTTGTCATCCAACTATTGTTCAATTGGTCTAGCCATCTAACTATCGGCCAATGTCACAAGCAATCTAACTATTGGCCAATGATACTAGCCATCTAATTATTGGCCAATGTGACAAGACAGCTAATTATTGGCCAATGTCACTAGCAATATTACTATCGCGGCCAATGTCTCTTGTCATCCAACTATTGTTCAATTGGACTAGCCATCTAACTATCGGCCAATGTCACAAGCCATCTTACTATTGGTCAATGCCATTAGCTATCCAACTATTGGTCAATGTCAGTAGCCAGCTAACTATTGGTCAATATCACTAGCCATCTAACTATTCGCCAATGTCAATAGCCATATAACTTTTTGCCAATGTCACAAGCCATCTAACTATTGGCCAATGTCACTGGCAATATGACTATCGCGTTCAGTGTCACTAGCCGGCTAACTATTGGCCAATGTTACTAGTCATCTCATTATTGGCCAATGTCACTAGCAATATTAATATCGTGGTCAGTGTCACTAGCCAGCTAACTATTGGACAATGTCACTAGCCATCTAACTATTGGCCAATGTCACTAGTCATCTAACTATAGGCTAATGTCACTAGCACGCTAACTATTGGCCAATGTCACTAGTATTCTAACTATCGGCCAATATAACTAGCCATCTAACTATCGGCCAATGTCACAAGCAATCTAACTATTGGCCAATGTTACTAGCCATCTAATTATTGGCCAATGTGACAAGACAGCTAATTATTGGCCAATGTCACTAGCAATATTACTATCGCGGCCAATGTCACTAACCAGCTAACTATTGGCCAATTTCACTAGTAATCTTACTAATAGCCAATGTCACTAGCCATCTAGATATTGGTCAATGTCACTACCCAGCTAACTATTGGCCAATGTCACTAGCTAGTTTACTATCGGCCAATGTCACTAGCCATCTAACTATCGGTCAATGTCACTAGCATGCTAACTATTGGCCAATGTCACTAGTCATCTAAATATTGGCCAATGTCACTAGTCATCTAACTATTGTCCAATGTCACTGGTCATCTAACTATTGGCCAATGTCACTAGTCATCTAAATATTGGCCAATGTCACTAGTCATCTAACTATTGGCCAATGTCACTGGTCATCTAACTATTGGCCAATGTCACTAGTCATCTAACTATTAGCCAAAGTCACTAGCCATCTAGATTCACTAGTCATCTAACTATTGTCCAACTACTGGTCATCTAACTATTGGCCAATGCTATTGGCCAATGTCACTGGTCATCTAACTCTTGGCCAATGTCACTGGTCATCTAACTATTGGCCAATGTAACTAGTCATCTAACTATTAGCCAATGTCACTAGCCATCTAGATATTGGCAAATGTCTCTAGCCAGCTAACTATTGGCCAATGTCACTAGCTAGTTTACTATCGGCCAATGTCACTAGCTAGTTTTCTATCGGCCAATGTCACAAGTCATTTAACTATTGGCCGATGTCACTAGCTATCAAACTATTGGCTAATGTAAATAGTCATCAAACTATTGATATCGGCCAATGTCACTAGCTATCTAACTATTGGTCAATGTCAGTAGCCAGCTACCTATTGGTCAATATCACTAGCCATCTAGCTATTCGCCAATGTCACTAGCTATCTACCTATTGGTCAATGTCAGTAGCCAGCTACCTATTGGTCAATATCACTAGCCATCTAGCTATTCGCCAATGTCACTAGCTAGTATACTATCGGCCAATGTCACAAGCAATCTTAGCATGCTAACTATTGACAAATGTCACTGGTCATCTATCTCTTGGCCAATGTCACTAGAAATCTAACTATTGGCAAATGTCACTAGCAATATCACTATCGCGGCCAATGTCTCTTGTCATCCAACTATTGGTCAATGTCACTACCCAGCTATCAATTGGCCAATGTCACTAGCGATATTACTATCGCGGCCAATGTCTCTTGTCATCCAACTATTGTTGAATTGCACTAGCCATTTAACTATTATTGGCCAATGTCACTAGCGATCTAACTATCGGCCAATATAACTAGCCATCTAACTATTAGCCAATGTCCCTAGCCATCTGATTATTGGTCAATGTCACTAGCTATCTAACTATCTGCCAATGTCACAGGCCAACGAACTATTGGACAATTTCACTAACCAACTATTGGCTCTTGTCAGAATCAAGCTAATTATTGGCCAATGTCACTTGCCATCTAGTTATTGGCCAATATCACAAGCAATATGACTATTGGCCAATGTCATTGGCACGCTAATTTGTGGTCAATGCCACTAGCTATCCAACTATTGGTCAATATCACTAGCCATCTAACTATTAGCCAATGTTGCTTGCCATCTAGATATTGGCAAATGACACTAGCCAGCTAACTATTGGCAAATGTCACTGGTCATCTTCTAACTATTAGCCAATGTTACTGTCCATCTAGATATTGGCAAATGACACTAGCCAGCTAACTATTTGCCAATGTCACTAGCTATCTACCTATTGGTCAATGTCAGTAGCCAGCTACCTATTGGTCAATATCACTAGGCATCTAACTATTCGCCACTGTTACTAGCTATTTAACTATCGGCCAATGTCACCAGCCATCTTACTATTGGTCAATGTCACTGGTCATCTAACGATTGGCCAATGTCACTAGTATTCTAGCTCTTGGCCATTGTCAGTTGTCATCCAACTATTGGTCAATGTCACTAGCTATCTAACTATCTGCCAATGTCACAGGCCAACGAACTATTGGCCAATGTCATTGGCACGCTAATTTGTGGTCAATGCCACTAGCCATTTAACTATTATTGGCCAATGTCACTAGTATTCTACCTATTAGTGAATGTTACTTGCCATCTAGATATTGGCAAATGTCACTAGCAATATCACTATCGCGGCCAATGTCTCTTGTCATCCAACTATTGTTCAATTGCACTAGCCATTTAACTATCGGCCAATGTCACAAGCCATCTTACTATTGGTCAATGCCACTAGCTATCCAACTATTGGTCAATGTCAGTAGCCAGCTAACTATTGGTCAATATCACTAGCCATCTAACTATTCGCCAATGTCAATAGCCATATAACTTTTTGCCAATGTCACAAGCCATCTAACTATTGGCCAATGTCACTGGCAATATGACTATCGCGTTCAGTGTCACTAGCCGGCTAACTATTGGCCAATGTTACTAATCATCTCATTATTGGCCAATGTCCCTAGCAATATTAATATCGTGGTCAGTGTCACTAGCCAGCTAACTATTGGACAATGTCACTAGCCATCTAACTATTGGCCAATGTCACTAGTCATTTAACTATAGGCTAATGTCACTAGCACGCTAACTATTGGTCAATGTCACTAGTATTCTAGCTCTTGGCCAATGTCACTTGTCATCCAACTATTGGTCAATTGCACTAGCCATCTAACTATCGGCCAATATAACTAGCCATCTAACTATCGGCCAATGTCACAAGCAATCTAACTATTGGCCAATGTTACTAGCCATCTAATTATTGGACAATGTGACAAGACAGCTAATTATTGGCCAATGTCACTAGCAATATAACTATGGCGGCCAATGTCACTAACCAGCTAACTATTGGCCAATTTCACTAGTAATCTTACTATTAGCCAATGTCACTAGCCATCTAGATATTGGTCAATGTCACTATCCAGCCAACTATTGGCCAATGTCACTAGCTAGTTTACTATCGGCCAATGTCACTAGCCATCTAACTATCGGTCAATGTCACTAGCATGCTAACTATTGGCCAATGTCACTTGTCATCTAACCATTGGCCAATGTCACTATCCATCTAACTGTCGGTCAATGTCACCAGCACGCTAACTATTGGCCAATGTCACTAGTATTCTAGCTCTTGGCCATTGTCAGTTGTCATCCAACTATTGGTCAATTGCACTAGCCATCTAACTATCGGCAAATATTACTAGCCATCTAACTATCGGCCAATGTCACAAGCCATCTATCTATTGGCCAATGTTACTAGCCATCTAGATATTGGCAAATGTCACTTGCCCGCTAACTATTCGCCAATGTCACTAGCTAGTTTACTATCGGCCAATGTCACTAGCCATTTAACTATTGGCCGATGTCACTAGCTATCAAACTATTGGCTAATGTCAATAGTCATCAAACTATTGAACAATGTCACTAGCCAACTATTGGCTATTGTCACAAGCCATCTAATTATTGGCCAATGTCACTAGCAATATCACTATCGCGGCCAATGTCTCTTGTCATCCAACTATTGGTCAATTGCGCTAGCCATCTAACTATCGGCCAATGTCACTAGCCATCTAACTATCGGCCAATGTCACAGGCCATCTAACTATTGGACAATGTCACTAACCAACTATTGGCTATTGTCACAATCAAGCTAATTATTGGCCAATGTCACTAGCAATATTACTATCGTGGCCAATGTCTCTTGTCATCCAACTATTGTTCAATTGCACTAGTCATCTAACTATCGGCCAATGGCACAAGCCATCTTACTATTGGTCAATGTCACTAGCTATCTAACTATTGGTCAATGTCAGTAGCCAGCTAACTATTGGTCAATATCACTAGCCATCTAACTATTCGCCAATGTCACTTGTCATCTAACTATTCGCCACTGTTACTAGCTATTTAACTATCGGCCAATGTCACAAGCAATCTAACTATTTGCCAATGTCATTAGCACGCTAATTTGTGGTCAATGCCACTAGCCATTTAACTATTGGTCAACATCATTAGCGAGCTAACTATCGGCCAGTGTCACCGGCTATCTAACTATTAGCCATTGTCACTAGCCATATAACTGTTTGCCAATGTCACAAGCCATCTAACTATTGGCCAATGTCACTGGCAATATGACTATCGCGTTCAGTGTCACTAGCCGGCTAACTATTGGCCAATGTTACTAGCCATCTAAATATTCGGCAATGTCACTAGCGATCTAACTATCGGCCAATGTCACTAGCCATCTAACTATTGGCCAATGTCACTAGCGATCTAACTATTGGTCAATGTCACTAGCCATCTAACTATTGGCCAATGTCACTAGTCATCTAACTATTGGCCAATGTCACTAGCCATCTAACTATTGGCCAATGTTACTAGTCATCTCACTATTGGCCAATGTTACTAGTCATCTAACTATCGGCCAATGTCACTAGTCATCTAACTATTGGCCAATGTCACTAGTCATCTAACTATCGGCCAAGGTCAATAGTCATCTAACTATTGGCCAATGTCACTAGTCATCTAACTATTGGCAAATGTCACTAGTCATCTAACTATTGGCCAATGTCACTAGCCATCTAAATATTCGGCAATGTCACTAGCCATCTAAGTATTGGCCAATGTCACTAGCAATATATCTATCGCGGCCAATGTCTCTTGTCATCCAACTATTGGCCAATGTCACTAGTCATCAAACTAATCGCCAATGTCACTAGCCATCTAACTATCGGCCAATGTCACTAGCCAGCTAACTATTAGTCAATGTCACTAGCCATCTAACTATTGGTCAATGTCACTTGCCCGCTTACTATTGGCCAATGTCACTAGCACGCTAACTGTTGGCCAATGTGACTTGTCATCTAACTGTTGACCAGTGTCACTAGCAATCTAACTATTGGTCAATGGCACTAGCCATCTAACTGTCGACCAATGTCACTAGTCAACTAACTATAGGCCAATGTCACTAGCCATCTAACTATTTGTCAATGTCATTAGCACGCTAATTTTTGGCCAATATCGCTAGCCATATAACTATTGGTTAATGTCATTAGCGAGCTAACTATCAGCCAATGTCACCGGCTTTCTAACTATTTACCATTTTTACTAGCCATATAACTTTTTGCCAATGTCACAAGCCATCTAACTATTGGCCAATGTCACTGGCTATATGACTATCGCGTTCAGTGTCACTAGCCGGCTAACTATTGGCCAATGTTACTAGTCATCTCATTATTGGCCAATGTCACTAGCAATATTAATATCGTGGTCAGTGTCATTAGCCAGCTAACTATTGGACAGTGTCATTAGCCAGCTAACTATTGGACAATGTCACTAGCCATCTAACTATTGGCCAATGTCACTAGCCAGCTAACTATTGGCCAATGTCACTAACCAGCTAACCTTTCGCCAATGTCACAAGCAATATTACTTTTGGCCAATGTCACTAGCCAAATAACTATTGGCCAATGTCGCTAGCTATCTATCTATTTGCCTATGTCACTAGCCATCTAGCTATTAACCAATGTTACTAATATTGGCCAATGTCACTTGCCATCTAGTTATTGGCCAATATCACAAGCAATATGACTATTGGCCAATGTCACTAGCCAGGTAAATATTGGCCAATGTCACTAGCCATCTTAGTATTGGCCAATGTCGCTAGCCATCTATCTATCTGCCTATGTCACTAACCATCTAACTATTAACCAATATTACTAACCATCTAAACATTGGCCAATGTCACTTGCCATCTAGTTATTGGTCAATGTCACTAGCCATGTAACTATTGGTCAATGTAACTA
The DNA here is from genome assembly GCF_002113885.1 of Mizuhopecten yessoensis. Taxonomy (NCBI): domain Eukaryota; kingdom Metazoa; phylum Mollusca; class Bivalvia; order Pectinida; family Pectinidae; genus Mizuhopecten; species Mizuhopecten yessoensis. The sequence continues at coordinate 398,911 of NW_018408317.1, forward strand.
ACCATCTAAATATATGCCAATGTCACTAGCCATCTGATTATTGGTCAATGTCACTAGGAATATTTATATCGCGGTCAGTGTCATCAACCAGCTAACTATTGGTCAATGTCACTAGTCGTCCAACATTTGCCCAATGTCACTAGCCAGCTAACTTTTGGCCAATGTCAACAAGCCAGCTAACTATTGGCCATTGTCACTCGTCATCCAACTATTTATGACATATATAATAAGAATGCCACTATATATATGCCGACCATTTCTGTGTTTCCCGTTGGTCGGGACATTAACTCTTTGTAAGGAAGGCTTCTTGTAAAGTAAGCACAGCAAGCAACAAGTCTTGTTATCGAAATGATAAAAAATGCTGATTTCGCAACATTACAAAAACAATTAAATTATGATGAATTATTGGCATTAATCATTTTTGATCGGTGCCACCGATTGCTAGCCTTATATATATATATATTGCTACAATTTTGAAAGCACAAAATCCTGTAGTGTCTACTCCTGCTTAACGCTCAGAAAATTAAGAGTGGGACGACTAGTTCGCCCGTTGTCAGTATAATGTGACCGGGTGGGGCTTCCTGCTGGTTGTCTTCGGCAGTATGTTTCAGTGAGGTAGCACTATAAAGTCGGCATCAGTTCCGCGCTATCATAAGGAGACAAACACGAACATATCGCAGCCTTCCAAAATACATACACATACACTACACGCATGCATCTTGCACACAGGGGAGGCCGTCCTTAAATGACCTTAGATGTTAATAGGACGTTAAACAAAATCAAACAAACAAACAAACAAAATCCTGATTTGTTTTATCAATTAAGGCATCACTGACCATCCGGACAAAGTTATGAAATAGCTATACCTTGTTCAGGACCGACACTCGGGGACTTGGTGATATCAATGGAAAAGATTTAATATGACATTTGTTCCTAATGAGCTTTAGAAAATCGATTTATTTGATTTAGATGCAAGGTAGTAAAACATGCATCTTGGTAAAACAGCAAATATGACCGAATTTTGATAATGGAACATTAAGATATCTTTAAAAATCAACAACACGAATCAATAACCCTGAGTTCTATCCAGAGTAAAAAGAAAAGTTAAAATAAATAAAATTAGTACAAAAATTGCTGACATAAACACACATTACTTAATTATTGGAAGATATTTAAATTCAAATTAAATTCAGATGTCTGGCTGCTGGACAGAAATAAAAACAACATACAAGATACAAGATACAAGATACCAGAAACTTTATTTAACGTCGCATACAGGTAAACAAGGAACATAAGCTCTTGAGAGCTATTATTGCGACAAACATATGTAAAATAACAATAACATATTATATTACAAGTAAAGGGAGATAATCACATATATTAATAAAAAAAACCCAGTAATAATCATCACAGAAAAAGAAAGTATACAGGTTTCAAAGTGTTTGGGAGTCCCCTACCTACCTACAAAGGCCCCGGGATATATATATAAAAATAGTGTTAATATATGAAAAGCATTAAATGTAATCACAAGTAGTATTCAGAATAAGTAAATAAAAGACAAAGTTAATAGTGAATGAATACTTGTATATCACACAAGAATTACTTAGGACTTAGGATTAAAACACTATGAAGTGGAATACACATACAATGCTAATATAGCAAAGAATAAAAATTGACAGAATATACGCTATCATAGTGTAAAACATACAAACAAAATATCAGAATGTCATCAGCATTTAATTAAACGAGCGCGCTGTTTTTAAGGATTCCTGTCCCATTGCCCCCAAATACAGTAACTTCTCCTTAACTTCCGTTTGAATATACCTGTAGCACAGCTGGACAAGGGCACTTCAGTAGACCAGATATCTCAGTCGGTTACAGCGGTAGTATTACAATCTGAAGTCAAGGGTTCGAATCCCACTCTAGCCCTGCTGATTTTTTTACACTCTTGTTGATAATGTTTTGTTTATTTCATCTATATTATTTTTCTTTAAAATCTCGCAAGGTATCGTTTTCTGTTCAGAAATTATTTATCAAAGCTATAGTCATATCAGGAAGAAAGAGTGTCCAATACTAAGTTACAGTTGTTGGTAGCAGTACGGGGATCCTTAAAAGAAATTATCAAAACATCAGAAGATTTGACAATTATATGTAGCAAAACTCTACACTCTTTTTAAGAGTATTTTTACGCGTTGCAACATAGGATTGTGAAAAATCGCAAATATACGAGAGAGGACAAGGAATTATAAGTTGATTTAAAGATGTAGGAACATAAGTTATTTAAATGAAACTAAAACATGCACAAAAGGGTAAGTCAAACGAATGAGTTATTAGTATATCGTCATTCATAAAAAAAAATGTTGCTGTATCTTATGAATACTCCAACCACGTATGAGCGATTTTTTTTTATCTTTATTCAACGTTACAAGTTTTAAAAATATGTACCCCAGTATGCTTTACAAAATGGACATGATAAAAGTCACGCATAGGTTTTGTGAATAGAACTGATCATGATATCTCTAGATATAAAAATTCCCCAAAATATTATAAGTATTTGCATGTTTAGAAATAATTTCGATTAATTTGCATGAAATGTAATATAAACGAGGCAAAGTTAAATGGATCTTTTATAAAAAATGAATCCATTTAAAGTTTACATATCAACCCTAATCTATAGAAGCATTTATATAAACGTATCTATGTAACCATGTTTTAGAGATCACCTTGACCGGAGAAAAATTATCGATATTGAAAAGCAAAGACATTTATAACTGACAGAGAAAAATGAACGTGATTATGAAAATTCTTAACCTCATTGATACATATCAATATAAACTAGAGATTGATAACAGTCTTATCGGAAATCCCCGTGCTGGCTTCCTGGATAAATGGTACAGAATTTAATTAAGTGTCGAAACAGACATTCTTATAGGGAGACCTACATGTTGTTTTCAATGACGAGAACTACATATAATAGAAGTCTACATAATAGAGATACGAAATTGATAAAGACTTATTTTCTAAACAGTATTATGTTCTACCTTACTGGGAGAACGATACGCATTTTGTTTTAGATATAACATAAGGAGAACAGAGTTACAAAACAAAGTCCCAAGAAACGTGTGTCTGGATTTAGTAGTACTAAATCGAAGGAATAGACTGAAGATTTCAACAAGCGTTTCTTGTCAGTAAACTATCATTGTAAATGGTGTCTATTCCTCTCTATACATTCACGTTGATTCGGACAGCTTTTCAAGAGCTATTTAAAAACAAAAGGGAAACATGATTGTTTGTCGCCTCGATTCAGCTTTGTGTTGGAGTATAGTTATGCTGTCCATGATGTCCGCCTTGTGCGCGAGAATTATACCAGGTAGGTATCTAATAATTGTTTCGTTGATGGATTTTTTCAAAATTTAGTTTGATTTCGTTAATCCGGATATCGGGTGGTCCTTTTTTAAGTATTAAACTTTGGTGATATTGCATTTACGGTCTATATGAACGACACAGCTTTGCAGAAATACATCATAATGTGCATAAGCGACGTATGTTTTTGCTTGTATAGCTTGGTCATTCATTAATATGTAAATGCCATATCAAAACAGTTAATTGCTAATATTTACTTTTACCAAATTTAGTTTAGACACTTTGTAAAGTTTTGATTTTCTTGCAAGAAGAAATAAATATTGTAAATAACACTGCTTATCAATTCATAAATCAAAATTTAATTAGGGCATGATCTCTGCATAATTAAGACGATTTTTAAGATACGACGAAAATCCAGAAAGTACACAGAGGTCGGGTAGCTTGTGATGATTGTACACAATACATGTAGACGGTTTCGCCCTCCTGGCATCAAGAAAATAATGCAAAATCATAAACGTTGAAACGGGATGTCTAACTCTCGTTTATAATTAAATCAATCTGATTAAAATCATCTGTTACATGGCTTCGTTAACTTCGTACTGCGCCTGAACATGTTCAGGTTGAGCCATGTAACAGACGATTTTAATCAGTTCAGGCGGAGCCATGTAACAGATGATTTTAATCAGATTGTAATTAAATTTGCCATTTTTTTCTTTGAAGTTACTACTTGGACAAAACATTGAACTATCATTAAGTTAAATAGTCACGCACATTTTCAATTGTATTGAACAATTCCTATCCGACTTCTCTGTACTGTGTTTTGAGCAGAAAATATGTATTTGTTTGGATACAAAATTATAAAAAAAAATAAAGTTTTACTGTTATTCTAGTTAACCCTTTCACCCCTATGTAACTTAAGTAGACTCTACCATGCATTGATATGGAGGAGTCCATTATGGTCTACAGTGTTGAAAGGGTTAATGTCTGCCGAAATATTTTCTTCAAGTTTGAATTTGGAGGACTTTCTGTTAAAACAGATTAATTTCAATCAATACGTAAGACGAATATAATTTCTTTTGTAACTCGTGTGAGGTAAATTAATCAATGAAATTTACGGTATAACATCGAACTGATGGCAACAGATTTTTCGGTACTGATAGATATCGATCTATCTGTAATATGCATATTACAGTATACTAGTAAACCACCGTCTTTAGGAAGAAAAAAAATGAAGTAATATACAGTATTTCACCAACTTTGAAGTGTAATATCTGAATATTGTGTCACAATGGGTATATGAAATCAAAAGTAAGTCAGGAACAAGATATGCCAAAATAAAATTATCTTCAGAATCCTTGCAGTGAAATATATATATAGAACTACCAATATACAGCTCAGTGGCATTCTCAAGTGGAATACCATGGTATCTTGGCTTTTACTGCATCTATAAGACAAGCAAATACTACATGATTATTTAAAAAGCAATATTGATTTTTGAATAAATTATTGCAATATGATCATTTTTTTTTAATTCGGGTGCGTGGACAATGTTGCTTTTACATAAAATTTATATTAACCTTCAAATTGATCAGTAAGATATTCCTTTTAGGTATTTTAATCCAAATTTAACGAGTTGAACATCTATGCAGCTTGTAATGTAGACATACATAATGTAGCTCAACCGAAGGATTTAAAGCTTAAAAAATAATTTTCTGTGTGTATAATTGTGAATTGAGCGAAGATATCTGAACAAATAAGGAACGTCGTCAGAACTATACGAAAACCTCACCAAGAGCAATGGTGACAAATTTAACAATTACAAAAGTGTTTTGTCCGATTATAAGTATTTTGGCAGACCTCCACCTTTCATNACCACCGCCCCCACCCCCACCTCCGCCCCACACCTTTTCTAGGACAGAGGTATAAGATGTTGAATTTTTAAGATTATTAAATCTTTGAGGGACTTATCAGTTTCTAATACATTGTATATATTTCTTTCATTAAAAATGCATAAAAATCAAATATGTTGAACTTGAAAATGTTTCAAATCCACGCATGGGTTGCCTCCGATGTTACCTTTTAGCATGGAATTAGATTAGAAATCCGTGCTTTTAGCAAATCGATAATGTCTTGTTGTAATTTGAATATCCAATAATCAACATTAAATGAAAGAAAAATAGATCTTCTGTATTTTCTTGATACCAAAGAGGATGAAAATTATACGTAACTGTGACTAGCTCTCCGTAGTCCCAACCTAGTTTAATGCTATTTATAGCGTTAGTGAGATTTGTACAGGCACGGTATAGGCGCGTGTACAGCTATAGGGTTTAATGATTCTCTGTTTACATGGAAATAGCGTTAGTTGTTTGTAAAAACGAAGCTTATAAGAAGCTGCTTTTACTATATTACAAAGCTAGCTAACAATGTCAATTGTTATACATATGATGGTCACATGGCAATCATGTGACTCAGCTAAGGCTTAAACTTAGCCGGCACGATGTCGTCAATACTAGCAGAGCAGTTTACTATCGAGGTAGCGTGGCCGAGCGGTCTAAGGCGCTGGTTTTAGGCACCAGTCTCATTGAGGCGTGGGTTCGAATCCCACCGCTGCCACTATATTTTTTATGTAGTCCTTTTATTTTTCTTCCTAGTTACTTCTTTTAACAGTGTTGAAGAATATTTTTAAATAAGTGTTTATTATAACAAAATTTACAAATTATTAGTGTACTTATTTCTTCACTGCAATTCAAATAAGCGGAATTGATATCGTTATGACAAGACGCAATACAAAACGGTCACTGGTGTTAGTGTCGCCCGATCGACTGTCAACAGGTATTTGTTGAATTTCCCATACACAGTAACGCAATCATGCGATCGTTTGAAAACATGACATTGAAAATGAAATTTTTTAGGTTATGGTAAATCACTCTACATAAGCAAAATTAAAGTATGTTTCAGTTACTCCGACCGACCCTAGTTTTTACCCCCGACCCTAACAGCTTATCTCGCTGGAACGCACTCCATCAAGTGTAGGGATAACTTGCCCACTGGATGCAACAAATTGATTATCGAACAAAAGAGGCAACTAGAGATATGTATAACATATATACCCTCTCTGCTTTAGACAGGTACCAAAATCAAATTTAAATCCCATGTTATTATTTCAAAGACTTTGTTTTTATTTATTTTCATTTTCTTCATTTAACCCTCCCCCGTCCCCACTCCCACTCCCACTCCCACTCCCACTCCCACTCCCACTCCCACTCCCACTCCCACTCCCACTCCCACTCCCACTCCCACCACTCCCACTCCCACCCCTCAAAAAAGAAAACAAAATGAAATAAAAGTAAATTCCGACTGACCTCCCCTATTTTTTCAGTCAACGGTTACCTGAAACATACATATTTTTATTTATTTTTATCCTTCTTACTTATTTATCGATTTTTCCCTATTTTTTCAAGGTTTACTATAAATATATACAACTGTAGTAAAGTCTAGTTACATATACCTCTTTCTCTTTTCATTCAATATATCTGGAATTCAAGTCAACATTCCTACCCCCCTCCACAGTGATTAAATACACTGTAAAATCGTGATGACACAAAATGTCATCTTAATTGTGGGGGGAGGGGGTTGGGGCTGACTGGATTATTGAAGGCCCGCAGTAAACGATGAAATTTGGAAAGCGACTGATCTTTTCATTAACATGATAACAATTCAATATCAGATAGTTCGTGTATTGTATTGACTTAACCATGACATCACAAGTCTCTTCCTTGTTAAGATTATTTTCTTTTGCAATTAACTATAAATTGTATAAAACGTTACGATTTTCTCGTTGAAATGGCAATATCAAGCGAAGAGAATACGATAGTCTACGATACACATTTAGCAACTCTGCCTATATATGGTCACCGGTGAGAAAATACCGGATGACTTACATATTATTCTTTTTATTATTCTACAGATGAGAGATTTAAACGTCAAACCTCATTACAAAACCGGAAGTCATGTGAGGATTTGACCGGAAATAGCACAAACCACAACCACTGTGGAGCGTTTTTCACATGCGCAGCAAACGGGTCGACTTTGATACTTCACTTCTGTCCATATCCCCAACTCTTCTCTGACGTCACCAAAACGTGTGTGAACTTTACTGAAGTCACGTGTAAAAATCGCTACGAGCCAAAAAGTCCATGTAAGTAGTTCAAAAGGCAACTTTTCTGTACTTATTATAAAGAAAACATATAAAGTAAATGCTCCCCTTCGGGCAGTGTTTACGCTCTCTCTAAGTTGTTCTCATTTTTAAATTTTATTGGTAAAATAAAAAAATCCAAATTCTAAAACTTCCCGCTTCGCTTCAATCTGCGTTTCGGAACATCTTCTATGGGGAGTTTTCGTTGTTTTTTTTTTACCTAAACTTCCGCTTCTAGAATCCTAAACAGCTGAAATGGACATATGCTACACTCAAATGTTTATTTATTTTCGGTACCTGTATCCACAAACTTCATTTTCAAAAAGTCTCTCCCTTTGTTCTTAATCGCCTCTACACAGATTGTATATGGTACTTCAAAAGCATGCATATTCACCGGTAACAAAAAGAATATTGTCAGGCTATAACTTTGTTACGATTCCCTTATCAAAGTGTGAAAGCTTCAACATAAATTTTCGGAGATAAAATTACACCACCCTCACGTCGTTTTGTTTTATATGTAACGTTGATAAATTAATGTATGTATACACACAATGAACCTAATAGTATAAGTCTATTAAACATATATCTCAAGACGTATCCTATAGTACAATACATTTTTTCTTCAATTTTAACCAATATCAGATTTAAATATATAAATGTTCTGATGTCAGCAAATATGAATTGAAAGTGTTACAAAAAGAAATATTCAGGATGGGCATTTATCTATTTATTTTATTGTCATGTACTTATTCAAGCATGGTTATAATGCAGGAATTAGACGAGGCTGTACCTGTTGCACAAATCTATCGATTATTTAATATATGTCCGTAAATATGCAGATTATCTGGAACTTAAACGAGTCCCCTGTGAAAAATGTCATTATTATGTTACATTTACGTATGTCATTAAACCCGGTTGTCTTTCCGCAGGTGGGTACAGAGCACCCGGGTGTCATCAGGTGTCCAACAGTTGCCACTGTAGCGGTAAAGAGGCTGATTTAGCTTTCTGCATGAACCGATCGGATGGTTCATATAGTCAACACTCTTATCGTTCAGAATATTTCTCGTGCGTGGCCGGACGGACATTCCTCCTCACCTGTCGGGGTCTCCACGAAGTGTTTGACGTCACAACTAGGAGTTGTGATGACGTTTATGATGTCATAGGTAAAGCTGTTGACAATAATACAACAATTCCAACAGTTTCGAAATTTTCACCAACATTGTCCTCCTCGATCGCATGGAAAATACATTCAGCTGAAAATGACGTCACTAGACTACGTTCATATGTCGATGCCTCGACTAGACTTGTGTCACACACATGGCAAAATGGCGTTGCAACTTACGTCGACGATATGCGCAGTAGTAGTGGAATAATCCTTTCAGAGAAATCACTCAGTACCAGAATGACGTCATTAGAAAGAGTGTTTTTCATGAGTGTGATGTCATCAACAAATGTGGTTATCGATACAGTGGCTACTCCCTTGTTGCAGGGACAAGGGGATGGTTATACACAACTTGTATCACATGCAACTATACAAGGCTTCAAAGATCTACCAGGAACAATGCCTGGCCGGATCAGCGGTGATAGTAATCTAGTGCCTATATCTGCGCAAACGGATATGCCTTCAAGTAAAATGCCAGCCATAAACCCTTTGCATGGAATACATCTTACCAAAACTACAATGGAAATAATGCATACACAAGATTCTAGTGAAATACCTTATATCAGTCAATCAACTAAAACTCTTCTAACCAACGCTTTAAGTGGAATACATAACACCAAAACATCAAACGGTTTACTTACCAGTCAACCTTTCAGTATAATATTTCCCGTTCAGCTTTCGAGTGAAATACCACCCATCAAACCTTCTAGTATACTATTATCAATTCAGACTTCAAGCAGTATATTGCCATTCCAGCTTTCAAGCAGCATATTGCCTATCCCACCTTCTTATAATACAACGCCTATCCCGCCTTCTAGTGATACAACACATGCCCCACCTTCTTATGATACAACGCTTAACCCGCCTTCGTATAAAACAACGCCTATCCAGCCTTCTTATAATACATCCTCTATCCAGCCTTCTTTTGATACAACGCCTATCCCGCCTTCTTATGATACAACGCCTATCCAGCCTTCTTTTGATACAACGCCTATCCCGCCTTCTTATGATACAACGCCTATCCAGCCTTCTTATAATACAACGCATATCTCGGCTTCTTATGATACAGCGCCTTTCCAGCCTTCTTATGATACAACGCCTATCCAGCCTTCTTTTGATACATCGCATATCCTGCCATCTTTTGATACAACGCCTATCCTGCCATCTTATGGTACAACACCTTCCCCGCCATCTTATGATAAAACGTCTATCCAGTATTCTTATGATACAATGCCTATCCAGCCTTCACGCATCCAATATTTTAAGAATACATCGTCCACACAGCTTTCAAACGATATTACAACCACTGACCCTCCAAATGAAATACAACACATCCAAATTGCATCCAATCAGCCTTCAAGTGATAAGTCGCCCATCAATCCTTCAAGAGGTTTATTATCTATCCAGGCTTCAAGAGGTATACTATTCTCCCAGTCTCCTGGTGCAATACAACTCATCCAACGTTCATACGATGCATCGTCTGCTCAGCCTTCAAGTCGTATGTCACCCTCTCAGCCTTCAAGGAAAACATCACCAATCCAGCCTTCAAGCGTTGTATCGCCCGTCGAGCCTTTAAGCGATATATTGTCCCTTCAGCCTTCATGCAGTACGTGTATATTGCCTGTCTATGTCTCAAGTGGCATATTACCCATTAATCCTTCAAGCGATATATTGCCCGTCCAGCCTTCAAGCAAAGCTGCATCCATCCAACCTTCCACTGAAATAACTCCCATTTTATCATCTAGCGGCATATCGCATATCCAGGCTTTAAGCGGTATATATAACATCAAGCCAACAAACGACATGGTATCCAATCAGTCTTCAAGCCATGTATTACCCTTCCATCATTCAAGTGAAATACCGCATAGTCAGCCACCTTATGATAAATTCCCTATTCAATTTTCAAATGGTATATCGTCCATCCAGTCACCTAAAGATACATCACCCACCAAGCCTTCAAGCAATATACCGCCCACTCAGCCTTCAAGTGAAAAACAACACATTCACCATTCTTATGATATATCGCCCATACAGTCCTTAAGCGGTATACTACCAATTCATTTTTCAAAGGACATATTTAACATCCAGCCTTCAAGCGATATGTCATATATTCATCTTTCTAAAGATATATCGCTCATTCTGTCGCCGAGCGCTATACCGCCTACCCAGTCTTCAAGTGATCTGTCGAATAGCCATCCATTAAGCGATATATTGCCATTCCAGTTTTCAAATGGCATACCTCTCATTCAGTCTTCTTATGATATATCGCCTTCTCAGCCTTCAATATATAAATCATCGATTCAGACTTCACGGGTTTTATTGCCTATGCAGGCTTCAAAGGGTATATTGCCTATCCAATCTTCTAGCTATATATCACCGAGTCAACCTTCACGCGATATTCCACCAATCCACCCTTCAAGCCATATCTTTCCAACCCAGTCTTCAATTGGTATACTTAATATCCAGCCGTCAAACGACATGACATCATTTCAACCGTCAATTGAAATACAACACATTCGACAATCTTATGACATATCGCCTCTTCCGTCTATCAGTATAATAGTTATTACACTTGAAAGCAGTTTATCATCCATTCAACCTTCTAACGACACATCAACCATTCAGCCTTCAAAATCTACGTCACCCACCCAGCCTTCGAAAGATACGTCAACCATTCAGCCTTCAAAATCTACGTCACCCACCCAGCCTTCGAAAGATACGTCATCCATTCAGCCTTCAAAAGATATGTCATCCAGTCAACCTTCAAGAAGTTTGTCAGCCCTTCATCCTTCAAGCAATGTATTGCCCGTTCACCCTTCAAGTAAAAATCAACCTGCCTATTATACACCGTCCAAAATGTCTTCAGGCGGTTTGTTGCTAACCCAGTCTTCAGGTGAGAAATATAACATCCAGCCGTCAAGAAATATGTCAATCATTCGTTCTACCAACGATCTACCACCCATCCAGTCTTCAAACGGTACATCGCCTACCCAGCCTTTAAGTGTTATATCGAATATGCAGTCTTCAAGATATTTATCGCTACTATTCCCGACCATGTCTACAGGTATTTTATTGAACAACCCGCCTTCAAGAGATATGTCGCCATTCCAGACTTCTTACGGCAAACCTCCCATTCCGCCTTCTTATAATATATCACCTACACGTACTTCAAGCTATATATTGGCAAGACAGTCTTCATACGATAGTTCACTCATTCAACATTCTACTGACATACCGCCATCCCCATCTTCAAGTGATATTTTGTCTACCCAGCCTTCAAGCGATATAACGCCAATGAAACCTTCAAGTGAAATACAACCCACCAAGCCTTCAAGAGAACTGCAACACCTTAAAACTTCACGTGGAGAATTTTCCGTCAAGATATCGCGCAAAATACCTGAAAAATATTTAAACAAAGCATCCCAAATCCAGCCTTCAAGCCCTGTAGCAGCTACCCAGCCTTCAATCCCTGTAGCAGCTACCCAGCCTTCAAATCATATATACTCTATTAAGCAAACGACAGTCAAATTACATGTATCAATCGCTGGTAATGAGCCACGATATGACATTGCCACGCATGTTCCATACAGCGACATTTCGTCCGCAGCAGGCGGTGATTTAAACAGTAAACTGTTAACAGCAGAAGATACTAAGTCTAAGTCAACGTCTGGTAATACCCTAGCCATCGTCATGGGAACAGTTGGGGGCGTGGTTTTGATGTTGTCAGTTATTGGTGGTTTGTATATCATTTACCAAGTGAGAAGAGTTAATAATCCATCGCATGACGACGTCCTTTTCTGAAAAGACGGTAATTGTGATAAATAGTGTAGAAACACTTCCCTACCTTTGGGGTTATACAAAACAATTTTAATCCGGGGAGTAAGATTCTAGAACGTCTAGCCTGAGGCTTTACGGAGGGACAGCTATTAAAGAATCTTACCCCGAGGGTTGATATTTTTTCCTCCATCAAATATATGTAATAATTTCATGAAATGCAAACGTTTAAAGTTGTTTTATAATTTCAAGCAGATCATAGTTATCTTCCGTGATCTGCTGACGTGACGTCATGTAATTGCTATGACAGGCGGTCCTTCGTCTTCACCCTAGGGAAAGATTAATTCATGTATAATCTCCCGCTACCTTGCGGATGTGACGGAGAAATCTCCAACCCGAGGGATGATATTCTTTATTTTCTTACCCGAGAATTTGCCGAATTGTAGAATATCATCCCTCGGGTTGATGATTTCTCTGTTACACCCTCAAGGTAGGGGATGATTGTTTTTCTCCCATCCAGTGTAACTCACAAAATCGCCGACAAGCGGTGATAGCATGTTTTCCCAGCAAATCCACAGTTGTCTTCCATGGTCTGCTACATTCGACATGACGTTAATGCATTGATGACGTGACGTCATATTATTGTTATTACCTAGATCGCTCCATTTTGCACAATGCTTTGTTCCCTAAGGGGTGACCTGATCTTCTCTGGCTTAAACGGGAGACGCACATGTGAAGGATGGGAGAATACTAGAATATTCCCCTACCTTGAGGTTGTGACAGAGACATCTCCAACCCGAGGAGTGATATTCTTGACATTCGAGAATATCATCCCGAGGTTTGGAGATTTCTCTGGCACGCCCTCAAGGTAGGGGATGATAGTTTTTCTCCCATTCTGTTCACTCACAAATCCGCCGACAAGCGGTGAGTGCATGGAATATAAGCGTTGATTGCATGTATTTCCAGCAAATCTAGAGTTGTCTTCCATGGTCTGCTACTTTGACGTGAAGCCAAAGCATTGATGACTTGACGTCATACTATTGTTATGATTTTGATCACGCCATTCTGGACGAGGCTATCTCCCCTTAGGGGCTGACAAGAGATATCTTTCCCCGACCATAAGCGTGGATATCTTTGTTTAATGGCGGAGAAAAACGTGTCTTTCCATTTAACAGTTTCTGTCATCATATAATTGTATCGTTACTTTGATGTGTTTCAGAGTTATTGCCCTTATGTATATGTCAATGTACACGTTATACCTGTGCTTATTTAAAAACAAAACACTGTTAGTACTTGTATAACATTTAATCTTCGTAGTTACTTCCTTTCGTGGTGTGAAGCTATTCAGATCGTTTCGTGGTACAAACTTGGGTATCCCCATCTTCGCTAGCCAAGTGTTCGCTTCGTGTAAGTGGAGTGTATACGAAGCGAACACTTGGCTAGCGAAGATGGGGTATACCATATAAACAGACAGTTTTCAAGTATATAAATTAAATTCGTCGTATTTATTAACGTGGTTCCATATCGCAACTCCATAACAACCACGAAAACCACGAATATTTATATACAACGAACATTTCATATTATTATACAGTATATGCTTTATTTTGAACTATAATATTTGTCAAAGAGTTATCTCCCTTAGATATATATAAGAGTCATCTCTACTTAAGAACTTCTCAAACCTTACAAGTTAAATCTGTGATTTGTTTTATAGATGCGCCCTTAAATGTCATATTACATATTCCATCTTACACATTATAACTCGTTTATTTTTAGTTTATATCCCTATAAAAGATATACAATATATGTGATATTTTACACGTTATAAATGTGACTTACTATATAATTGTCTCCGTTAAGGATATCGTCTTCAAAATGAACATGTGATCTGTTGTAGAACATTAGGATGTATATCATCTTACAAATCATACCTGTTATTAGAGATGTAGTTTTCTTCCATAAAGATACATGTCATCTTATACATTAAATATATGCTTTTGTTATAGTGTTGTCTTCCTTATATATATATATATATATATAAACTCACGATTTATACAGGTTATCTCCCCTTTTGAAGAGTTTTGCTCTCAAGAGGGATTCGTTTTTACAATAATAAGCCTTTGGTTGCAAGCTGATCAAGGGGATAACGGCAGCATGTTTCATATATGATACACTGTAACTTTTTTTGTTTATACTTTTTATGTTGTAGATTTTTTAGTAGTGACTGTTTATGTTCTGAAATGTAAGTGTTCATAATTCCGTCTTGAAAAAGGGGCGGTTACCCTGAAAATTGACAAATTCCTTTGCCTGCACTCTCTTTATTACTCCTTTGCTTATATGTCTATAGAAGTAATACGTATTCGACGAGCATGTATTTGTTCGGATCCGGTGCCAATATTGGATGCTAATGTAGGTGTATAACATGTACTTATGAGACCTTTATGATTTGGCTTAAAGTTTTACCTTTATGATGCATGCTGCATTACACATTGTACCTGTGACTCGTGTGATAGCTACCTCTTACTTATATTTTGTAAAAACAAAATCCACTTGTCTTGTGCTTGTGCCAATTCATTAAAGTGTGTATATCACCTGGTATAAACTTGTCGCATTGTTTATTTAGAATACAAACATCATACATGAACGTGATTGCTATTTCTGACATATATATCAAATCCTTTTATACAGTTTGGAGAAAAAAACTTTGTGTTTGGCTATATCGGAAATATTATCAACTGGATGAAAGACTATTAACATGATAAAAATCTAGTAAAATTATAGGTGAATCTTTATCAAAAGGTAAACTAACAGTTGGGTGTCAGGGCTCACTTGCATAAAACATCTCAACTCTTGAGATTTCCTCAAGTCTAAGATTTCCCATAGGCAATACATTGCTTGAGATTTTCCTTAACCTTGAGATGTTTTATACAAGTGGCCCAGAAGATTCTTTCATGGGATAATGATTACTTCTAACGTTTATTGATGATGCTATCTGTGTCAAGAGCGTTTGCACATAAACTGTCGTTCGCCTACCTCTAGAAAACATTATGATTTGATTATTAAATATTACTACTGGAACAGAATTAATAGATTTCAGTCAGTGTAAACTTGGTATATATGTACATTCTAATATCACACACAAACGTGCTCAGCGATATGTTGTTGTGTCTTTTAAATGGTTTCAATATATACATTTCCAGCTATACCTGTAATAGACGTCTAGATAATTAAACTCATTTCCGACCACTATCATAACTTCTTCATAAATACTTGGTTCAATAATTGTACACAGGGACCTGAGAACTTGTTACAGTTGGTTTGTATGGACCTATTCTGTTATGTAGAGAATAACTTCACACGATTTAGGAGTTTAGATCAATTCTCGAGGAAAATGCCATCTCCAAATTATTGGAGTGGGCATCGAAGATGGCATTTCATCGTCTAATAGTATACTCAACACAATAGAATAGGTCCATACAAACTAACCGTACTAAAGTTTTCGGGTCCCTAAGCTATTGTAGTATCGAGAACGATGTAGAACTGGAGTACTCTTATTTATAAATGACATACATATTCATTCAATGAATTTTACATATAAATAAAAATAGACGTCTGGTTTCTTTATTTGAAACCTTTGGTTTGATGGTGTTTTACTCCTATTAACACATACATTATGGTCATTTGAGGACTTGCCAGGTATTGGTGGTGGAGGGAAAACTGGAGTACCCAAAGAAAACACACCGACCTGCGTCAAGTACCTGGCGATTGCCCCACGTAGGACTCGGACCTGCTACCCAGTGGTGTATAGCTAGTGATCGTAGACGGTCAGGCACATCAGCCACTCGGCAACCGCGGAAGGCTTTACCTACGTGTCGTTAGATACAAAATAAAAAGGCAAATATCATGTTTTGCACTAATTTACTAATTTACAGACAATATGTTTAGCTCGTACGCCCACACCCTAAGTCTAGTGTCCATCATTGCAAAACTTTCTGGATTAGAGTTGGAACATACTTCATGTTTGGTCCGATTTATCCGAACTTGCCTTGCCAGTGTTTCGGACTATTTGGGTACCGTTGTGGCTTACTTATGCTTACTTATCTACACATCTGTACCCTTACAGAAGACGTTTGAACACAATCTTGATTCTTGTTTATCCGTAAAAGAGGTACAACCCGATGGGACGGCCACTTATCTTTGTATTTCATCCGTGATGATGCGCGTGGTTCACGCACTTCACTCACGACTGGAGCACGCGACGCCAGTCGTATTTTTAGCTCCTGAACCAAAATGGCCATTTTTTCCGTTTCCGGTATACGACGGCCACGTGTGGATATCCGCTTGATTCTCTTCTTTATATCCTGAAACGATGAAGATAAATCCATTCGTTTTGGAAATACTTTATTATGTACAAAAGAACTTCGTTTGTCAAGACTCGGTCTGATTGAGGATATTTTGCATTTATTTTTCTATGTTATTTTTTTTTCATTTTCGGGCTAGGGGTGGAGAGATGGAAGTAGAATATAAAGGTTACCATTACGTCAAACATATTATACAGAAAAATCAATAAGCAAAACACTGGATCGATCGGCAAAAACCGTAAAACCTTTAAAAAACTACAATTACTTATGCGTATAACCTACCATTTCTAATCAACGACTAAGTCACTTCCTGACGTATGTTAAAGATACTTGCAAATATGCAACAGTTTTATCGATTTACGAGATTTGCTGCAGATCACTGGGAGAATAAGACGAATAATTTACCATTCTCTCCGAAACGAATGAAGAAGTTAAGATATGGTAGTATACCATCATCTCCGGATCGAATGAAGAAATAGAGAGATGGAAGACAGTGAATGAAAAAAATAATTAATAGTATAACGCGTAGTATACCATCATCTCCGAAACGAATGAAGAATTCGAGAGAATTGAGTCTTCGATGTATGGGAGGTAAAGTTCCAAAGACGTGACGTCGCTACACCATGCGACCGAACAAAACGACTTCGAGATAATGGAATACCTGTGATATTTGAGTTCATGCTAAATAGCTAGGTTCGACTACATAGTTCAACAGGTCACCCTGTCCAACTGTTTAATGTACTGTCACGCTGGACTGGAGCACCTAGACCGACTTACCTCAACATTTTGTTTACGTGCAGATCTCATATCAATGGTCCAGAACGGAAATGAGATCCAAGGCAACTACAAATATTTTGTCATTTTATTGTGACGTCAACAATAAGTTGACGTCACAAACAACTAAGAAGACCATTGTCTCAACGGGATATTTCTGGGCCCGTATTCATGAAACTGTTCTCATGTTCAAGCATGGATTCTGTGCTCAAGCCAGCTTTCTTGTTACCCACCTAAATCATGCCAACCATCAAAAAGTCAAATTTAAATATTGAAAAACAGTATTCGGCTTCAAGTTTCTTCAATTTTTGTCCAAAACTTTAACAAAATAAGGTTTTTGAATAATTTATAACTGGAACAAGAAATTATACTTCAGCACAAAATCCAGGCTTGAGCATGAGAACGGTTTCATGAATACGGGCCCTGGTGATGCGTTTGTGTGTGTTCCTTTACTTTATCAGTCTTAGTTTTACATACCATACTCTCTTCATCTCTTAAAACGACAGTGTGCAAAAACACACAATTTGACAATATTCCGACCCAAAGTGAATGGGTACTCTTTGCAATATTTTTCGGAAAATAATATGATTTCGTGAATTTAGCATAAGATTCAAAGTTAAATATTTGAGCATAAAAAGGAAATAGCAATTGAACAAAAAACATTTTAAATATTTTAATGAAATTCAGATATGCGCAGGATAGAAAAGAAATACAAACATAAAGGTTATCTCCCTTTAACCTTTTTTACCCAACAAAACACACTGTGTGCAAAAAGTACAAAACCTGATTTGGCTAGGTCCTGATTTAATGCAACTTTTTCTTAGAGTTTGTTTGTTTGTGTTTTACGTTCTTTTATGGTCATTTAAGGGCGTGTCAGGTTTTGGTGGTTGGGGAAAGCCGGAGTTCCTGGAGAAAAACCACCGACCTGCGGACGGGACCTGTTTGAGATATCGATTTAAAGAAATAAATTATAGACCAATACTCTTATTATCATTGTCATAAAAATTTATGAAATATTTCGGAAGAAGATATTTTTTGAATTATCCCATTCAGTAGGCTTTACCAATTCATCGAGATAATGCTTAAGCCAGGTGATTTTCTAGATGTATTCAAATCAATTTAAAATTTGACACCTTGTGTTTATTTCAGTTAAAATTCATTCAGGGGAAAAGATGTTGGTCTGCACTGTCTGTTTCAGGCGATATAGCTTAGCACTTTGAGAACACACCAAACGCCGTTTTTATGAAAAAAAGAAATCATCCCGTTACTTGCATTAAATCTGTTTATAATTAAGCTATAAGCTCTTCAATTATTTTAATAAAAATGACGTGTTTCGAGAAAGAACAATTTAAGCCAATTTCGATTTAGATCAATATTGATTATAATTTCAGCACATTTAAATATATTCCGGGCTTAGACATACAAAGTAAACAGTCCCCGTGGACTTGTGTTACACATATGATCTGCTAAATACCGCTTGCATGGGTATGATTTAAAATTCACGAAAACTGACGGGGAAAAAATGACACAAAAACGTGTTACATCAGCTTAATAGATTAATCATTTTCTCGTTATTGTCCGCTGTAAATTTTGAGCCCGAATGTTGCTCAGTAGTATACGTGAAATACTTAATTGAGTCTTAAACACATAAAATGGAATTTTCGAACCCTGTTTGAGGGGGTAATGGATATACTGCGCGCTGCATTCAATCAAGACAAGTCGGATATTACTTGGACAGGTTTTTTGTCTTATGGTGTTGTATTATTAATCACAAACTTCAAATTATTATTAACTTAGCGCTAGAAATGTAAATGTAATACCAACGAAGTTGCCTCACTACTGTAGTTCTCGAAACTATAGCTTATGTTATTGTTTATCTTACGCGCAACCCTAACGCACAAGCAGTAATCCTTCTGAGAGCGAATTTCACTATTCCTTTGATTGTTTACTTTTTCTTAATATCGATAACTTGGACACATATCAACACAGACACAATTTACGGGGCAATGAAAGTCTGCCCGAAGACAACAAACGTAATGGTGTTAAAAAACTACACAACTTTATCAAATCTAGCAACTAATCTCAATTAACTGACAAAATTATATTGTGTTCGATTTCATTCAAGCAACAATCTTACCTTACTTATATAATCAATTGGTGATTCTTATTTTTTTGTACCTTGTATTGAATTGGAAAGAGCATTAATATTTCTTTTTGTCTTAACCTGTGCCAAAATCCTACTGTTGCGTTTTGTGGCAATAAAGTAAGTTTGAATCAAATAAGAAAAAATGTCGTTAAACGGTTAAGTTCCCATCGAAGGTGAAATTTGAGACACATTTTGTACCTGGGACGAAGCGGATTACATTCATTCATCTAATGAGCAAATATTCAGAAGGTAAACAAAGTATGTTTAAGCTGTTCGAAAAAAGGTGACAAGTACCAACAGAGGACAAGCACAAACAGAGGAAGGGTACATTATGGACTTGTCTAGGTCCCTTTCCTCTTTCCGGTCTCTCGTGTTAAATACTTAATAGTTTGGAGCTAGCAATGGCTACTTTTAAAGTGTGGGAAGGGCAGGAAATGTCTTACCTAATGTTGGCGTAAAGTAGCGTCATCTTATTAAAAAACGTTTAGAGCTAAGACAAATATACAAATAAATGTCATTATTTTAACTCAGCGATTTCCATTCTTCGTAAAAAATAAGCAAATATTGGTACTTCCAAAGATTATACAGTAAGTCAGTTTCATTTCTAATTAATTCAACAATTTTCTAGATGTTAGTCGATATTTGAAGATTTCCAAAGACACTCTTACATGTACGTTTATACTAATGAATATAGTGATCATAGTATTTCTTCCGTTGAACATTATACATGTAGGTGGCCAGCAAGTTTCTGTCGTAATATATATATATATCTATATTGTGGAGTTACGTGGACAGCATTGTCTATATAAACAACATCGTTATATTCCTCATTAAATCATTATCTTGATACATTTGAATAACTAGTATCATATCATAATCGGCACGTCATTTCTGAACTATGTTATATATAGCTTTGCCTTGTAACATAATGACACTGAAATTGACATTTCAGGAACATCACACAGGGAAAAAGTGTCAATTTCAATTAAGAAACTGATATCGATTACCGGAATCTGATTTCTATGACGATTTAAAGTCAGTCAAAAAGTGACCTGGTAATGAAATTGACATGTCATGATGGTTTATGTCTTAAGCCTAACACAAACTGGTAATTGTGACGCCCGGCTCTCACTCCCCTCCAGCCCAGCTTGTACAGAAGTGTGACTGGCTTGCGGCAATTTATAGTGGCACGTGTGAAAGTGTGATCTCCAGAAATATTTTTTGTTTCTACAGGTGGAAAGGGGAAATAAAATATGTAATGGTAGATGACGTTAAACATTAAGGCTAGTTTCCCCCCTACATTTAATCTAATATTTTACAAATATTTGTACTTGATGATTTTTGAAATTTACTTTTTTGGTTAAATCGTTCATGTGAAGTTTTTCTTCATTGGTTAAAATACATTTATTTTTTCCCAAAGCTCATGGGTTTCGGAACAAAATCTTGAAATTATATATAAAAAAAACGACACTTCTCAATATTTATATACAAACAAAACACATAAGAATTAAGTCGTACTAAAGCAATAATTATATTAATAACAACCGCACCATTTTAATATCACACACAATTCCTGCTAATTAATTAAATGAGGCGTGGAATGGAAAATTTATAATATATATTGTTTCATGTATGTAATTACTATTTCGCATTTATAATCAATCATTTATTTTTTTATAATTGAAAGGAAAAACCGCAAAGTATTGGTCACTTTAGGCTTTGATGAAAACGTATATACAGAGAAAACAACATTATTGGTCTCATAAGTTGTAGGCATTACCTCCCCTTAATAGTTAAAGTAAAGATAATCTATATAGCTCGGGATTTCAAAATGTTGTGGAAAAAATAAATATGTGTTCAGATTTTTAGAGTAACATTGCAACTATATTTTTACAACATTATTTAGATTCCGAGTTATATTTTTATTTTTGACTGACTTTCAATGAGCGGCCTAGATATGGGGGGAAAGGGATAGGGTTTTGGAAACAGCACCGTGCCTGTGTTATTGTGTTGCGTGCATGTGTAATTGTGGCACGTGCATGCTCTGTTATCCAATAAACCATGATGGTTGTTGACCAATGAACTAATGTCGTCATTTTACCGATGTGGTAGAATTCTGGAAGTCAACATATATCTAAACATAGCGTTCTGCGTTGTATATTGAAGAATTACAATTTGTTCGGCATTTTTTTTTTGATTTGGAATTGCTTTCTCATTTACTTTTCAAAGAGTTACATAATGTATATAGGAAAGAATTACATGCATAGTTATTTTAATTCAATGGTAGTTGAGATGCGCAGTGGATAAATATAACGCACTCGCCGCTTACCAAGACGGGCGGGGTTCGATTCCCCGATCAGACGTGATTCAGTTTCAGATTCTTTATTCCTTGTGTGTTACATACAACACTTCGGGGAGTTGACATAACACTTACAATATAGCACATCGCACATCTTAACCGTACAGTGGTATATAGTGTTGTAAAATATATCATATTCTAATGTAATATAATGCCCCACAATATAAGTACTGATACATAATACAGTTAGATGCAGTAATACACAATGACATTAATTATATATTTTTAGCATATTACAATGCGTTACATCATTATCTAGTATGAAACAATGCCATACCATATATAACAGAACATCGTATTACAGTGTTGTACAGTGTAATCTAGCAATTAAGTATAATGTAAGGTTGTTTACTTTAGTAATAATGTAAAATCCAATGACATATTTACGTGAAAAGGCATTTGGGTCATCTGTTCGATCACGTGGATTTTCTCCGGATATTCATGTGTTTTGTTTTAAACATATTTTATCGTAATTTATATACAATAAGGCGTTCAAACACTTCGCTCGTTTCAATCTGGGCCAACAAGAGTGACTTAATTAGTACGAAATGAAATAACTAGTTTCATTATTGTTGTAAAAGAAATAAAGTTAATATAATTTCCCTTTTCACAAAAAAAATCACGTCGAGAAGATTCGGTCCCTAGACCTCTTGAGTATAAAGCAATGATTGACTGTACTTTGATGGCGATGATGCCAGCTGCAATAGTTTCTCTGCAGCGTTACAGGGAGTAATTTCTAAACGTTCTTACTCCCTAAGTATGAATTTAAATGATAAAAGGACTGTAAAAGCAAACAAATTGAAGGGTCCCTTTACTTTCATAACATTCAAACTTTCATAACGATCAAATCGGTGTTGTTGTTTTTTAACAGATTTCTTCAAGTGAAAATCCCCTGGGATGAGGATGTATATCACATTAAGCTTATATACATATGTATTCTGTTCTTTTGATGGCCTATTACATAAACCATCATCCAACTAAATAAATTCGTTTTCATTACAATTTTGCATTAAACAAATTCTTTATCTATCTATGTGTTTTTTACGCAAAATTATTGCCTACGTCCAAATACAAACAAAAATAAAATCATGAAAAAAGATACAGTAAAACATTAAATTAAATATATTCTACATTGGTATCGATATACTATTTCCATCCCAAATAAAAACAAAATAAAATCATAAAAAATTAAACATATTCTGCATTGGTATCGATATACTATTTCTATTATAAGAGTTTAATTGATATGTTAAAAATTACGCCAATTTTATCTTCGTTATTAAAGAATACTGGTGCGAACTTATAATTATCCATAGAGATGCGAGGACTTAAGGAAATTTGACTTTGATTAGCGATATCTATACGTTTAACAAGATGCGATTGATCGATAACGCATCCAAATCCAGCTACATAGCCGGTTTGAGAAAGAACAAACGCTAAAACTCAGGTAACAGAACAAGTATTTTTTCAATATTTTGAAAACAGATTAAAAGATCTTAAGTTTTTTGCCTGTAGCGACATCTGGTGAGCGGTGGACGGTACCACTTTTGCCCAGTGGCGACATCTGTTAGCCAAACAGCTGAACATCTTTTTTGACAATACGAACGGACATTTGGAACCCTTGGGGTTCAATTATTGTGCCTTTTTTCAGATAGACGTGTCGATAAAGACATTAAAACCGGTCAGAAAGTGTCTATATTTACACAAGACGTTCAAACCTCATCAGTCATTCTCTAGATCCCAAAGGAGAAGGTAACGACTGACATTTTTATGGGTTTTGATATTAATGATATTTGTTTGATTTATTTCTTATTTTATTTCATTTCAAAGAATTTAATGTTCTTTTGCCATGTAATTTATGGGTTGAAAAATTGACAAATTTATTTCATTATTCCTGGTTGACCCTATACAATAGCTTGTTGATGTAAGATCATCATTTCATCTGTCAACACTGGGAGCGACACTTCGGGTTCTGGAGCTCCAGAAATTTCTGGATATCGATACAATTGTATATATCTTATTGTGAGTTATTACAGAAATATCATGACATCTTGATCGACATAGCAAATCTCATGTTTATTTTACCAGTTTCCGCAATTTCAATCGGCTCAGCTTTTCTAAAAGGATGTTATTGTTAATATAGGCCATGGACATTATTCCTTTAGAAGAAATCAAGATTTTTATTTGATCAGTGTCATGCGTGTACCATCTGGATTTATTCATTTCGGAGCAAAGGATTTTACTAATTTTCAAAATGTATATAGAATAGAAAAATATCCTTTTTCTAGAAATATTATCGTTTCTTAATCATAAAAACGAATCCCGGTCATATATTTACGGAATGTATTTGTGTTACATGTGTACGGTAATATGGTGCTGTCGTTGTATACTGTATTGTATTGTATTATATTGTACTGAATGAATTGTAATGTATTTCGCCAATTGTGTTACAGTTTCAATAAGGATATCGACAACCGGATTATAACTTAAAAGGTAAGTGAAACATTTTTAGTTTTAATCAAAATATACATTTTTTCTATATGTTTGATTTACTGAATTAAATTAATCTAAAAAATAAATATCAGGTACATGCATTTTTGTATTGAATTTAAATAATATCTGGGTTATTTAAAACTAAAATGTCATGTTGATATATATTTTAAATTGTATTATAGTAATCTGTGGGTATTTTTGAATAAATAATGCCATACACATACATATATTGAATTTAAATCATCTTTGAGTTATTTCAAATCAAAGTGTAATTGACGTGTTAGGTTTTATTAAATTAAAATAATCGGGTTTTGTTTTCGGGATATTAAAAAAACCAAAATGTCATGTACATAGTTTATATTGAATTGAAATAACCTTCGGGATGTTGAAATAACCTTCGGGATATTTAAAACCTAAATGATATGCACATGCATATTTTACTTAATTCAAATAATATCCGACAGCTGTATCGATTTACAGAAAAATATTTTGATAACAGATTAAATTATAAATTTAAGACTGCTTGGATATTGAAAATGTACTTTCAGTTTAATGAATTATGTAACTTTACATCGATATACATATATATACATCTATATCCACACTGTAAATACAAATAGTACTAATATCTACACATTTTTAATTTAGATTATTAAACTAGTGGAAAAAGTACATGACACATTTAAAATATATAGCTTAAAATTCAAATTTTTAAAACAGATTTGGACATGGCCTTTAGAACAATGATTCCTGTCTTTTAAGTCCATAGGTAAAATAACAGGTTTTAGGATCAAACATTTTCTGAGAAAAAGCATGATTAAATCTTTACATAATCTTAAAAAAATGTCTAAACTTGTTTTCAGATGGATTTGAAGATGTTCGGAACCCCCCGGGATGTTGACTATTGTCTGACGAGTGTCAATATTGACCCTGACCTCTTGACCCCGGGCTGGTCAGCAAGCCTCCGGCCGATGGACATCCAAGATGAAGATTCTGGCCTGGGAATGGACATGGTAATTGACAAGCTATATCTGACTTATCTAATCTATAAATCCTGTTTGTACTGTTCTAAAGGTTTTTTCTTTCTTTGTTCCATCCTTTCAATGATAAGCTTTAAATTCAGTACCCCTAGCTATCTGTACAGATTTTGATAGTATATTTTCGGTTTTCTTTTTATTTATTTATTATTTTTTCTGAAATTGAAATTGATATTGAAGTTGATAGAACAACTATATCTTACGTAACAAATCGATAAATCCTACTTGTACTGTTCTAAAGAATATATTTTTCTTTGTTCTCTCCTTTGATAGGCTTTACATTCGGTACCCGTATAGCTCTCGGAACAAAGTTTGATAGTTTTTATGTCTTTTTTTTCTGAAATTGACATCGGTGTCGAAGTTTATTATTTTTCAATGTTTCGCGTTCAGAAAAACCTCGGTTGATAGAGCTGACTAGTGTTTGTTTAACTTCGACATTTCTGTTCTAATTTGATTATGAAGCATCTAAGACAATACAGGCGCGTACTATTTCTTAACACGATCAAATATATTACTTTAAGCTCAGCTTTTATGTGAAAACAAAAACTTTAAATGTAAGTATTTTAAACGAAATTCTAATTTATGAGTTAGTGCTGCTGTATATACGACTTTAACCACTGATTCCGGACCATTTAATAATGTGCAAAACTACAAATATATATTTTTTAGATGTCAATTTTGTATGAAACTTGTAAGTCAATAGAAAAACGAATTTCTTGATTTTCCAATCGGCATGCAAGCACACTAGTCTGATTCTCTCACTGGAAGGTCAAACAGTATCAGTCAGTTAGAACAGTCGCCCTGCCTCCGGCCACTCGCGAGTGTAAATTGATATAAGGTCAGATACACGGACAATTATTGCAATTACTGACCGTGTCACACGTGCTTCCGTCGTGTCAAGGCCGAATTCTACAATATTTTTCCTTTAATTGCAACTGGGAATAGATCAAACATCCCCTTTAGAATCCTTATTAGCTATCATAACAGGATTACTTACGCTGCAAAAAAACAACCCCAACCTCTTATAGTTATTTTGCTTTTATTTACTAAGCGCGAAACTACGCATGCGCTAACGTAAGCCACTCGATGAATAGGTATCGCAACAGCAGTACTAGAGCCAATGCTGAAATGTCCCACCGCGACTTTTCCCACAACCTTTCAATATTGCTCAACATGCTCAAAACTTGTGTAGGGTACTGATTACATACATTTTACATACCGAGTCAACTTTTCACTTTTTCGCTATTATGGCGTATTTTATATAAAAAAAAGTATTACTTGAATTAAAATCTAACGTGTATATTTAATGATTTGATTATTATGTTTCACCAGACGGAAAATCTGTTCAAAGATGAGGAATCAACATCATTATCAATCGATACTCCAGGATTTGTAAAAGAAAAGGTAAGTGTAACGCACCGACACAATGCTATAGTAAGCATCTTAAGTTAGCCAGTGATGTTTATCGTATTGTCAAATGATTACAATGTTATTTGGAGAATATGTCTATATAATATATTGCGTATGAACGCATGTTATATTACTATTTGTAGCGTGACGTCACTATTTTTTTATGAAATAACGTAACAGACTTCCAGAATATCTTATGACGTCACAACAGATAAAATATATTAAGTGTCTTACTTAATAAAATATTTATGAACTAGCTTTGAGACGACCTACGAACTAGGTTGTGATAGAACCTCCAATTATTATTATTATTATAACGAGCTTATTAATTTTGACAATTTTTGTTAGGTCCATTCATTAATTAACGGAAATATATACATCGATAAGTCTGCTCCTTTATTATATAAAATAAAACATATCTATATTTATGTCATGTTTCCATAGGTTTTGTAACGAAATTCTTCATTTAAAATTCTTGGTTTTATTTCAACCCGGCGTGGTCTCCTAAACGCTCGAGGGTAAAACTGATACCTATCTTGTTTTTTTGTGTTTGACGTTGTGCCGCAAGCGCCATTTTTGAGATAGCTTTGAAATGCAACGTCTTAAATCGTATCGAAAAAATGATCTGAAAAATAAAAATGTCAAGGTATTTGGGTAAACATTTCGATAATAAAAGATTTAACTATCAATGTTTATCTATCACAGGTAAACCCTAAATCTACTGTTCGGAAGTCTCTGTTCAGTCAGAAACGGACGCGAACTGTAGAGGACGGCACCTTGTCGTCTGGAAAGAGACAGAAGTGTTCCGAAAGCGAAGATATTGTTGCTGGGTTCGACATGCTCTCTTTTGAGGTAAGTTTCTTGATAAAACTTTCTCTTCAATTATGAAGTCAAATATTTTCATTATTCTGTCAGATAAGTACATGTTCTAAAGTTTTCACAATAAAGCTCTTCTTATCACTTCCATTAAAATGTTAAGTTTCACCGACTATTTATGGTAATTTTCATTTTCGTTATTTAAAGTGTATTTCACACAAAATGCCTTGACGTATTAGATTAACAACAATTCAAACTAAGTGTATTGTTGTATGCTACGTAATATAACAACAACGAAGAAGCTGCGTAAATCCTCAATATAATGACAAAGTTTTATTTCATGATTCAGTGACAAATATTGTATGAATGTCAATCTTTTTGCAGGATACAGCAACACCCCCTAAATGTGATTCAGGCTTTGTGATTGAAGCCGTAAACAAATTCGTAGAACACGATGACATAACCGGAAATGGCAGTCAGCCATTTTGTTTACCCATAATACCCGGTAAACACAGCGATCTGAAAAGCATCACTCCGAACACAGTAAGTTATCTTAACATTGAAACTTTAAGCTAAGTATATTTTCAGTAAAACTTGTTTGTTAGCATATCAGCTATTTGAAAATTAACGTTAGTATACTTCTCAACCGGGATTTATCAAGTGATAAAATACATTGTGTAAGACGGCCTCCTTGGCTAAAGCGCTTGGTGTATATGGAGCTAATGAATTGACCAACGAACGACTTTGTTTTCTAATTCTCCCGTCTTAAGTTTGACTTAATGTTTTCACATGTGTCCTTTTTTCTAAATCGAAGGCACCCACGTAGCTTAATCGACGAATTGTTGGATGTTTATTAGATTTACGCTTTAGAAGTTAAACATACGTATATTTGATTCACTTATACATTGCTATTCTTTTGTTGTAGTTATCGGGCGTATTGGATGGTCAATACGATGACGTCATCAGAAGTTTCAGAATTATCGACTGTCGATACCCTTACGAGTTTGAGAGTGGCCATATCAAGGTATGTTCATGGTCAGATTCAGATTCTTCATTGGCCGAGAGCCATACGGCTCATAGGTGCAACTATAATACAAATCTATATATTATGGCCGGTTACGGCCAAATTACAAATAATCTTAACATCCTTCGCTTTGTATTTCAATAAACTTGCCTTAAGTAAGTAGTTTCGAATAAAAACAAGGTCTCCAAAGTATACGTAACAGTTGTTCACATAGAACTGCCCCTGAAAATATCCAAATAATTGGCTTTTATTCTTTACTGTTACCGATTATTCGTTGAAAAAAATATGAATATAAGAAAACAGAATCAACCAAGTAGTCGTGTTTGAAAGTCATTTACTTTTTAAACGAATTTTGTTACATCGTGATTTATTTTTCATCCGTTCAAATCTTATAACACGTAATTTCTATTTTAGGGAGCAGAAAACCTGTACACCAATGAAATGATTGAAGAACTCTTACGTCAGAAGTCAAATCCCGTGCCGATCTCCTCAAAGCGAGACATCATCATATTCCATTGCGAGTTTTCCTCCGCTAGAGGACCTAGGATGTAAGTGTAACATACTCTTTGGTCCTCAAAATACGCCCTGTTTGATAATATGAGAAATTTAGTTTTAGATTTTTCATTTAATATTTCTGATTTGAATGTCATAAAATGGAAACCCTGTTAGATGTTTGACCCAATGGAGTTGTAACAATTCAAGATTAACTGTTTAGGCATTGAGTTCATAGCCCTTTGAGATATTACATGCAGCATTAACTTGTGCATATGTTTTTGAATATCTCAAATAACTATTTCATCAAGAAAATGTCCATTTATAAGGAAATTCAGATAAAGTCAGCACTAAAATTGATTTATCTTTGTTTCAGTTAAATATTTCTTATTCATTTTTTAGGTCTCGGCTTTTGCGCAAACTTGACCGCGAGTTGAACTCTGATCGCTACCCACTCCTGAACTATCCCGAAGTGTATCTTCTGCACGAAGGCTACAAGGCCTTCTATTATTCCTGTCAGGTAAGTGATTACTTATAATGCTAAGATGTCACTACTTTCAGATAATCTTGACGATTTTCTGTAATCAGTTGTAGTTTACCTTGCTGGCATTTAAAAGTGAAGTAAATAAATCCTGTAAGAATGTTGTTTATTTCACTCTTTGTGTGTGTTTTTAAAACGCACTGTTGTTTTTGTGCCTTTCGCAAATTCAAATCACTGCAAATTCACGAAAAATAAATTCTCGCGATAATGATGAGATTGACAGTAACTATTTCCTATTTATACAGGGATATGTTCTCTCTCTTTGAGTCATGTGCATTTTATTGATATCACGATATCTACAGTATCCGTTATATAATTCTATCAATTAGAGAAACATATTATAACCGATCCATTTCAACTCTTGCAGGAACACTGTGAGCCGATGGGATACATGCCAATGCTTCACAGCAACCACACATCGGACCTACGTCACTTCCGGACCAAGTCAAAATCCTGGTGCGTAGGAGACAGGAGACGCGGCGTACAACATAGACTCAAGTTTTCGGAGTATTGAATGCAAAACCGGAAGTGGCCTCTGAATATTAAGAAGCACAGCATAGACTCAAGTTTTCGGAGTATTGAATGCAAAACCGGAAGTGGCCTCTGAATATTAAGAAGCACTCATGGACAGTTTTCATTTTTGAATATGTGCAGTTGACTGTTTTTAAAACTTCATTTAGACCTATTTATACCACCATTCATTACGCTATCGTGTGCAAGTAAACAAAGACATCACGTGTGGGTAAACACGGGTGTCACGTGCATATATACAACGTCACGTGTGTAACAAGGGTAGAATTATATCTAATTACCATTCATTGTCAAGTGTATCCCACTCAAGTCTACAGTGATCATCATTTGTATTTTTATTTTTCAGGGAAGCATTTGAGTGCTCATAATCCCACGTATTTTCAATGTTCCCTTTTTGGGTACAAAGTATTTATTTGTAAATAATGACGTAATTTATTGTATTTGCACAGCTGAAGACGCGCATGCGCGTTGTGCTTTGTGTACATAGTGTCTCTGTATCATTCCCTTTTTACCTGTCATATTTTCTGTTAATTTGTATTTATTTATTTACGTTGTGGCCTGTGTACCTGTTGTCCGTTTCTTTCCTTTTTTACCTGTCATATATTCTGTCAACTTCTATTTATTTATTTACGTTGTGGCCTGTGTACCTGTTGTCCGTTTCTTTCCTTTTTTACCTGTCATATATTCTGTCAACTTCTATTTATTTATTTACGTTGTGGCCAGTGTACCTGTTGTCCGTTTCTTTCCTTTTTTACCTGTCATATATTCTGTCAACTTCTATTTATTTATTTACGTTGTGGCCAGTGTACCTGTTGTCCGTTTCTTTCCTTTTTTACCTGTCATATATTCTGTCAACTTCTATTTATTTATTTACGTTGTGGCCAGTGTACCTGTTGTCCGTTTCTTTCCTTTTTTACCTGTCATATATTCTGTCAACTTCTATTTATTTATTTACGTTGTGGCCTGTGTACCTGTTGTCCGTTTCTTTCCTTTTCTGCCTGTCATATTTTCTGTTAACTTGTATTTATTTATTGACGTTGTGGCCTGTGTACCTGTTGTCCGTTTCTTTCCTTTTCTACCTGTCAAGTTCTTTATTACTTTAAGTCGGTTGTCTTATCAGTCATAACATATATACAAAACAATACAGAGACGACAGACAATATGAAACACACACACATACACACACACACACACACACACACACACACACAATTCAACTTTTTTTTGTCATATATTCTGTTATCTTGTATTTATTCATCTACGTTGTGGCCTGTGTACCTGTCGTATTTTCCCTTACTACCTGTCGTATTTTTTCTGTTATCTTTTATTTATTTTACCACAATGTTGTATGTACGCCTGTTGTCCGTTTCTCTCAACCTATCTTATCATTCTATCCTCCTCTGTGTATGTATATATACCTGAACGTTTATTATCTGTCGCATCGCATTGAGTGTGATTTATTTATCGTATTACAGAGCTTTAGTTAGGCAGAGTTTGTAACTAAAGTCTGTCGGACTAGTTACAAACTCTGCCTAGTCGAAACCATTGAAGTAATATTGTGTAAACTACGTACACGTATGCTCAATGTACATATCTAAAGGATGAATGTATGGATATACCCCCGGGGTAGATAGTCAAAACTGCATGAATGGGCGTACCGATTGTATATTGTGGAATGTATGTATGGTTTGGATGAACAGATGTGTGACTGCGTTTTGTATGAAAATGTGTGTATCTTAAACTCACACTGTAAGTATGAACTGTTGTAAAAAAAACCATGAGATTTTAATTTATTAATTGGTCGTTTAATTGTCGACAATGTAAATCTACAGTGCTCAATTTCCTAACTTTCTCTATCCTTACTATCGTTCCTCCACTTTAAAATATTTTGAATAAACATTATCAATAACCTAATTCAATTGTTTGTCCTTTTTGCCTGCAATAGAGTTATGACAATTGTCAGTGGCTAGTTATATCCACCAAATTTTGCATCTATTCCATACTGTTCACGGCATATCCGACTCCAGCGATTGTATAATTCAATCTGAGGCGTGTTCCACAGGTTTGTAAGAGTTGCCCAACCTTTCTGTGCTGTTGACAGCACATATTCAGCATTTTCTGGATCATTTTCTGCAGAGTACGCCCCCATCACAAGCGACTGTGCAAATCGAGCACACACGCATTGCTTCAATACCTTCAGGTCATCCCTTCCTAGGGGAAACTCGGACAAATAGCCAGCAAGAGTGTGACCTCCGGCATCTATGGGATCTATGACGTCACTTCCGAGTATGACGTAACACATAATTATAGCAATCTCAAATACATAACAAGAATACACAGAATCACCGAAGTCCAATATGCCCATGACGTCATGATCTCCATTAGTAGGAGTTTCACTCACGAGGATGTTATAATCGTTAACATCAGCATGTAGTGTTCCTATAAATAGAAAATAAGTTTGAAATATTTCAGTCATGTTTCCATGAAGATCATACCATATTGTGATTACATTTATGTCGAAATACAAGTTGTCACTATAATATTTATCAAAAAGCTTATAATTATCTCCACGAAAAGTTGCTCGTTTCCTTTAAGATAAAACGTGTGTTACATTCATTCATATTTACCATACAAACGGTCCCATGGTTAGATTTAACGGTACTTTTTTCATACGTATCTGTTAATCTTTGAAAAAAGTTTATCATTAAATGAGCTACATTGCTATATATGGAACGCCAAATTAGCATATATTCAAATAATTGCACCTTTCTTCAAATAATTGAAAATATGTAAAATTCAATTAAAGGTTCAAATATGAAACCTATCTTCAATTGAAGTGTACCTATTCTACTGTTTATCAATTGATTGAAATTTATCACAATATGTGCATGGCACTTGAGAAAAAAGAACATACATGTTTAATATTCTGTGACATATTAAAAGCTTTTGATAGGGTTTGGCACTGAGGGGTATTGGCAAAATTGAAATCTTATGGAATTACTGGAAACCTTTTGGGATCGTTTAAAGATTATCTTTGTCATAGAAACCAGAGAGTTTTCATTGCTGACTCACTTTCGTCCATGGGTTTTATCAAAGCAGGAGTACCGCAGGGTTCCATTCTTGGCCCTTTACTTTTTTAATATAAATAAATGATATTGCTGAAGTTTGACGTTCTACATCTCGTCTTTTTGCTGACGATACCACTATTTTTAAATCCTCCACGCTTTGTGTTGATATTGAAACCGAGTTAAATCAAGACTTACTATCGCTCGATTTCTGGGCAAAGCAGTGGCTAGTAAATTTGACCCTGGTAAAACAGAGGTTTTGTTTATAACTAATTCTGTAAATCTAAATGGTCAACTTGATCTTATCTTTGGTGGTGAAATTTGAAATTTTACTGAAACGCATAAACACTTGGATGTTGTTTTCAATTTAAGTGGGAAATTGTCTGATCATGTCAATTATGTTTATAATTCTGTAATGAAAAAGATAAATGTACTCAGGAAGTTAAAATATATTCTTAATAGGAATACTTTGTTGAAAATGTATACCACTTTTATTTTACCGGTGTTTGAGTACGCCTGTGAATTGTGGGATGGATGTACTCTTAACGAATCGGAGTTACTTAAAAAGGCTCAAAGAGAAGCATTACGTATCATTACTGGTCTTCCGTCATATGTAAACAACACTGCTTTATCACTGAAACAGGGTTGGAAAAGTTATCAGACCGAAGAAAAAATGAGAAAACTGCAGTTGTTATTTAAGATGAAAAACAGAATTACTCCTTATTTTCTTAACGATCTCTTACCACCTACGGTTGTTTTTAACAATCCCTATCCACTTAGAAACAGAGATGATTTTATCGTTCCAAATCATAGACTTTCTTGTACACGCTCTTCTATTTTACTATCAACATTACTTTCTTGGAACGGGTTAGACGTAGAAACAAGATCTTCTCCTTTGATCTTTACTTTTAAATCTGCTATTTCACATCCAGTTAATCAAAAAGCACCATCCTTCTACAGTTTAAAGAAAATTTAATATATTGCATACAAAGTTGAGGTACAAATGTAGTCCGTTAGATTATGACCTTTTTAGAGTAAATCTGACTGAGAACTCTGGATGTATTTGTGGAAATCCTTGTGAGAATGCCTACCACTTCTTTTTCATATGTCCTGGTTATAATATAAAAAGACGTACTCTTCTTTCAAATATAGATGTTGTCATTGATATAAATGTATTGCTCATAGGAAATGAAAATCTGTCGGTAGAAGTAAACACTTATATCTGTTGTATTATTTCATTTATTGAATGAAAAAATGGTATTCATTGTGATCAAATCATGTTATTTCTCTATTTATGTAAAATGGAGAGGGCCTTTGTAATATTGATATAACTTGTGCCTAATCCGTTTGCTTCATTTATGCAATAAAATATGTTGAAATAAAAAAAACTGCATTGTATCTCCAATTGAAGTGCGCCTATCTTCAATTGAATTGCGACTATCTTCAATTGAAGCGCGCCTATCTTCAATTGAATTGCGCCCATCTTCAATTGAATTGCGCCTATCTTCAATTGAAGTGCGCCTATCTTCAATTGAATTGCGCCTATCTTCAATTTAGGTGCACATATCTTCAATATTATTGCATATATCTACATTTGAAAATGGTACAATAATTGCATGTATGGTTATTTGGCGTTCCATAATTATCTAGTCATTTTTTTATACATTGTATCATCAAATGGGAAAAGGAAATAATGTTTAAAGTTGTCACGTACTGCAATGATTAATGAATGACCTACAATTTATCATACCTGACTTAAGAATGCTATAACTGTTAGTGACGTCACACCGGAAGCTGTCCAACACTTCCTGTATGAGTTTCGATCTGTCGTTGTCTTTTATACAGTAAAGGAATTTCTGGAGATCTGGAAGTTCCGTCAGGTTCCAGATTC
The DNA here is from genome assembly GCF_002113885.1 of Mizuhopecten yessoensis. Lineage (NCBI taxonomy): Eukaryota > Metazoa > Mollusca > Bivalvia > Pectinida > Pectinidae > Mizuhopecten > Mizuhopecten yessoensis. The sequence continues at coordinate 434,348 of NW_018408317.1, forward strand.
GGCGGTGTCGAGTATGTGCAGGATGTTGAAAGTCCTGGAAACAATGTTTGCAACAACGAATTATAACGTGTTTCAAATTTCTTTGAGGTGATATTTTATTTGTATAAACTCTATACATAAAGCTGAAAATAGTAAATACAATAGAAAACCCGCAGCAAACCACAGCTTGATTCAAACTAAAGCAACTTATTACACTTTTATAGTAGGGTGTGTTGGGTGGGTGCATCACTGTTTTAACATCAATTTATATGGATGCTCAAGATTACTCGACTGGAATTCTGCTTGTCCAGTGTAACAGTGAACAAGGGCGGTAACTCTAATGACCGACTAATAACCGAAATCCATTTAAGTCATGCTTCCTGAATATTCCCAATATAGTTGCTATGGCTTATTTTGTTGATATTTACGTTTGTGAATTCAAGTATTGTTAAACTTTTGCTTGTTTATCGATAAAACAGGCTTTCACATTTTGAGGTTGTATAGGAATACACATCCTCGATACTCCAGGGGTTACGCTCACTTACGCTCTCAGCCCGGATCGTAACCTTCTTGGCTAGCGAAGATGAGGAATGCACAGATACTTGTTTGCAAACATTGACAACACATGAAAGTTTAGAGATGGTTTTCCAATTCACAATTGATAACTGATTGATATCTTTTCCTTGATGGGCTGAGGGTAGGGAACGGAAGAAGTCATAATTTTTGTTTTGTTTTTATTCGGTGGTGACATTTCACTTCTATCTGTAGTAGTGTGCGTGTGTTGTGATATATTTTAAGCTGTATTTCCGGCTACGACAGGGGTTTTCACTGGGTCCTTATTTTTCAGGAGAGATTTTATTTCAGTTGTGAATTTAAAAAAAGGTGCACGTAAATAACAGACAAAACATATACGATACTCTATCCTTAGCTACAACCTTACTGATTCTGAACTAGATAAACACCGAGAAATGGCAAGTATGTATATTCTGCAAGGGCCATAACTCCGTATTCAGTAAATATTTGGTAGAGTACATTGGACCAATTTACCCACTAATCAAATTAAGAAGTCATCCAAAAACAAGTTTTAATATATTTGACCTTGAAATGGCAATCAAATGTCGTTTATGATTAATTTGAACATTTGTTTGATTTATTTGACATACAACTCAGGTACAATATTGAACTGTACCCACAGGTCAAATATCTGGTAAAATAGTATGAGACGCAATTAGTTAGTTTATCCTATTTAGCCCCAGTATCTTTGAATGAAGGTCAAGGTCGTTTATTTTAACATTTTTGATAGTTCTCAATACCAGGTTCGTTCAAATACCACGACTCTTGGCCTTATGGTTCTTTACGAGATTTCGTAAAAGCCAAAAAATTGCTACAATGTAACGAACGACGAACGGATAACAACAAATCACAATAGGCTTAGGCTCAAATACGAAAATCAAGAAGCTCATAAAAGGCCTTCTAGGACTCCCATCCCTTATAATGACGTCGGTTTTAAGCCACGTGGCCTACCGTGAGAGCGTTGTCCAGGCGACCAGTGAGTCTCCCTATCTGTGACAGTAGGGAGATCGAGTAGGGAACTCCGAGAAGGATGCGACCCGGGAGATACTTCAGCAGCCGAACCACACACACGAGAACCGGAGCTAAGGACAAAATACATTATTTTTCAATTTTCTTATAATTTAATCAATTTAACAGTTTGACAACGTGTTTATATATGTACAATAGTTGTCATCGGAAATTGATGATGATATCGACGAACATCTTGTTTCAAACTCATTTCCCTGTTATTTGTACATCGTTTTTGGGTCTATTTTTCACATGTACGAGAGAGATTCTATAACGAAGACTGATTTGTAAAACGTTACGAGTTTTTTTAGCACACATAACACATCAATTTACCTTCCAACATGACCGATATCTAACAAAATTTAGTATGTAGTAAAACTTTACACGAAAAAAACGATAGTGACCTAAACACCAAGACAATGCTTTGCAACTATTGTGTCCTCAGCAGAAAGCAATACTGGATTTAGTACAGAACTTAAAACGTCAATCTTGCAGGCGTATTCGATTTTTTGTATGCAGTGTTAATGTCTTATAATAAATGGAAGAATTGAAACGCATAATTAAATTTATTGTAAGTTTTCATTGGAGATGCGGAAAGAAAAACAAAGTGAACATCTTACTGCACAAATTGACCATTTCGCCCAATATCGCCCATTTAGGACTCATCAGTATTACTAACCTTGATCTCGATTTGATTTCTTTTCACATGTGAAGCTCTCCAGTGACATCAGCCTTCCCTGGACATTTTTGACCGGACGAGAGGTGGGTATCCCCTTGTCTGCCACATGTATAATCATGCCGTTCTGTGCCTCTGAAATGTTGAAATGATGTCGAGAACAATTACCGTATAGCAAAAAATCATTTTTTTAAATTTGACCTGCCAAAGGGTACATAACACGCTAAAAATGGATCTTGCGTAAAAATAACATGTCAAATGGGATGACATTAAGGAATAACTGACGTCATTGTTGAAAGGATCAAAAGTGCTTTGGATGCCATACATGCTCAAATACTACTAATAAAATGCCCAAAAAGAGACCGTATAAGTATACCCCCCTTAACTTCGCTGCGGGGTATACTGGAATCTGGTTCTTCGTCCGTCAGCCTGTAGAAACAATCTTGTCTGCATAGCTTTCAGCCATATTTCACGAAACTTATTAACTGATGTAATTAGCACCTTCTGAAGTTTTTTATTTTTATTTCGATCCGACGATATTTTATTGACGTTATGCACCTTAATATAAAACAGGGTTCATACTTACTGCGTTGATTTGAATGACAGTTTAATTTGTACACAAAACCCTTTCATGGAAAGGAAAAATGGTATATAACTTATTGTTACCTCCCCTTGTCACAGAGTTACGTCTCTTGTTTAAAAACGTTTTTCACTTATCATTTCTCCAAATGTAAAGGACCAATTTTAATGATGCTAGGTACACGTGCATTTAGAGAATATGAATAAAGTATATAAATTGCCCCCTCCCACAACTTACTCCATCCAATCATCCATCGTAAACACACACACTTATCAACATGCTTCAGTTGAAATTCTGAGGGAGTGATTTATATAAAAAAAAAATACGAATTTTTTCTTCTGTGACCTTGAAAATCAGCCATGGTAATTTATTTGAACAAACTTTATATCCTTTCAATAACAAGACAATCATTATTGTCTTACACTTTTGGCTGTTAAGGAATGTTGGCGCACGGACGCCGCGCCATCATATAAGTTCACAGGCACTCCGAACTTCAGCCTGATGATCATAAAAATGTTACCGAAAAGTTCATATCCCCCATTACCGATATTTGATTAAATGATCATTCATGCGAGGGTGACCTCGTAGCTGTTATTTTGAAATACAAACCATAATCGGGTTTTAAACATTAAACCTTTTTTGGTTTTAAAAGGAGATTAAAACCAAAGGTAAAGCATATCAAAATAGGATCTTGCTTTTAATCAGTATCGAAATATTCCCTGTGTGATAATATACCACAGGGACCTGATAATTTGTTACAATTGTATTTGGACCTAAAGTGAGATGCTTTGAGTAATTTTGCATGGTTTAGGGTTGAAGATCAATACTCGGTAACCATGAAATAAAATCATAGGGAGGCGGGTAAAATCATATAAACCCTTAAAACGAGTAATTTTCTCAGAACACTTCAGTTTAGGTCCAAATGTAGCTGTACAATATTCGCAGGTTCCTGTGATATATACCTATCGGACAGAAGTATCGTCATGACCTTAACCCTGACCTTGACAAACCATGTTTTACTTACCTACGTAATCTTCATGTCTAGAGTCCAGAGAGTTCAGTACTTTCAAAACGTAACCATGGATACACACATGCCCGATATGTTCGTTTGTCGTTTCCTTGGAAACGTTCACATGATAATTCCTGTCGTCGTAACTGTTAAGTTCTCTTCCCTCTATAACATCCAAGTCATAGAGACGCTTAACAAGCTTCTTTACGAGGTCGAGATCAACATACGGTCGAATTACTTCCCCCGGATTAACGACGGTCCTCTCCTCATTGGACATGTCTGTATAGATATATAGATTAATGAAAACTCCAAAGAAGTACAGTATTTGTTATTAACGGTATTGACAAGTGGTGGTAAACAACCATTGTGTAAAGAGGTATGGCGGAAAACTGCCCGTATTTCCCTAAGTCGGCATTTATGAAAACGGGGAAAAAAATTAAGGCGTAAAACATTTCGGGTAGCAAAAATGCATACAAAAGATACAAAACCAATTGAATATGAATTTTTAAACTGCTGAGAAATTAGGTATTGCTAATATGATACTGCAAATATAGCCAGATACACTATATCTATGAAAGTGATGGCACTTTCCCATCCGAGGACCAACTTTTGAATAAACTTTTTGTGACCGTGATGTAATTTGCAAAAACAAATCGTATTACGGAAAAGTGGTCCTCCTTTGGGAAAGTGCTCAAATTAATGAAAAACAGGGGTGGTCAAGTTTCTCTAAACTGCGACCGGTGTTTCTCGGGTTAAATAAGTTTGTAATTGCCAATATATATATGTTCTATGTAGCCGAATGTGTAACGCAGTTTACTTGCGACTAGAAAATAAACGGTATAGGTTCGAATCCTCCTTCAGTTATATATATATTTTTAAATATTTAGGCATGTGATCATTTTCCTTAATAAGGCAATAGTTTTTTTAAATCGATGGAAAATTTTGTTTTCATTTTAATAACATACCTATTGTTTTATCAGTTTTGTTAGTAATAATTTCTTTACTATTTAGTGCGACATACTTCTATCGAAGCAGGTCAACAACTCCCTGTACACGTGTACAGTACAGCTACGCTTTGTAGGTAAGACTATTTTTGATGAAGTTTATGAATTGTTTTACCCTCCAACTGGCAATAGTAATTATATCAAGTCCTTAAACACCAACAAATAATGCCGAAATACCAAATATGTGGTCTGTTTACAATAGTCTATTGTTAGACACGGGTTCCGATATTGCTACCTGTATAAAAAAAAAATCCCCGAGGACGCGTCATAACAGTGCACGGTTGGATGCGCGCACTAGCGTGACATAGCTTTGGGGAAATAGGCATAGCAACCCGCCATATCTCTTTGAAATGTTTAAATTTATTGCAATGTAACAGCAGCCGGGGACTTATTTATTGATTGTAGTCAAATTTAAACTAAAACAATAAATAATCATCAGATAACAGCCAGTACAACTATACGTAGATAAACGAAAACGGGAGAACGATAAATGAAGATAGTTCATCGATCTTTATTACTGGTGTATGTTTTCGCTGTCTTAGTCTCTCGTTGATTTAAACATATTTTATTGCATAAATGAAGCAAACTGATTAGGCACGAGTTATATCAACATTACAAAAGCCCTCCCCACAATAAATTTTACATAAATTGAGAAATAAATTTCTTGTTCGTTTGTAGTCTTGCCATTTCGGTTTTGAAGCGAATTGGAATTGGCATTTGTCGCTAACTATGATGTTCGGTTAGGGCGAAATAGTAAATCCCATAATGTTGTGTCCTTGACCTAAGGTAACAACGCGACAACGCGGGAATGTGATGGCAAGGGAACGGCAACGCAAGAATGCGAAACGCGCAACTTTCAATTTCCTTACGCAAGATTACAGAAACACAAGGATATCGATGAAAGGGAAGCGAGATTGCTAGTACCAAGGGGAGAAAAAAAGATAGAAAGGGAACGAGATTGGTAACGTTCTGTCCCTGTCATATTCTCGCGTTGTCGCCACCGTATTCGCGTGTCTCTCTGCTCTCCGTCGTCATATTATCGCGTTGTTGACTTTAAAAAAGGGGAGGTGTCTCGCATGTGTTAGTTGACGCTTATCGGTCACCGTACATAGTACACGTATCGGGGACCAAAGTGAATTATAACCGTGGCTATGTGATGAACAATGTTCAAAATATACACATTGACAATTTACACCAGCCATGTATGTTTCAAAGCTTGACACATATATAGTCTGCTGACCTATAGAATAAATTAAAGCAGAAAGTCGGTCTATGACCCACATAATTGTAGCTCGTGTCGTATATTTGACACTTATACTTGTGTTTTGCATCGTATATGGTGCTAATAAAAAAATCATTTCCTAAGCCGCATCTCTCAATATCAACTACCGGTACCTTAACGACATAGTTCAAAGTTCAAATATTTTATTTTGGTCTTATCAACAATAAAATCTTTGGACAACTACAATACTATAATGCATGTAGAATAATTATTGAGGCCACTCTAAACGAATAATAAGAGATATATATTGGTGAGCAATTTATTTTGTGATGAATTGTCCAGTTTCACTAAAAACAACATACTGGATGTTTGTAGAAAAAAAAAAAGAAAAAAAATGGTCGTTGATGAATTTATTACATCAAGTATTTCTAGCAAACACGTATGTGTTGATAATAGGAAAGATATCACAGGCTAGCGTTCTGACAATGTAAGTGATGTTGAGATGGAGCGAAAACGAGATAGGTAAAATCAAATCAACATCGGTTAAATAAAACTAAATACTTTAACATCAACTGGATTTGCTCTTGGTTACTTTCTAAGCACAGGTACCATTGTCTCTAAGCCATTGTCTCTAAGCCTTGCAATAGGTCAGCTAGTGATGTTTCTAACCAACCAAATTGCTGAACGCGAGCCTTCGATAGTGTGTTTCTCAAGAGCGGATCCCTTCGAGTTTGGAGATGCGATGGCGAAGGACTAGGAAGAGTCGAAAACGAGAAGATGAACAAAGCACGAAGGAGCAATAAAGCAACCCACAGTAGGGAGGGCTCGATGCAAAAAACGAAGAAACGAAAACGCAATAGCAAAGGACCAATAGGACAAGTAAAAGAAACGACAATGCGAAAATGAAAGATTCCCACATTTTTGCTTCAGTGACTTTCGGTAAAAATGCCATCCCCAGTTATTATATGTACGTGTGCAAAATTACTCTGAACTCGTATAAATAATCGTTTGGATAGGCATTAACCGAAAGTCAATCTTAAACTCTAATATATGCACAATTACTCTGAACACTTAATATAAGGTCGGACATAAATATAGCTATAACAAAATCTCACGTCCCTGTGTAAAATGTCACCACCAATGATGCATTTTTACGGAGCGTTGACAAACATTAGGGCCCGTATTCATGAAACCGTTCTCATGCTCAAGCATGGATTTTGTGCTAAAGTCTAATTTCTTGTTCCAGTTATAAATTATTTAAAAAATCTTATTTTGTTAATTTTGTGGACAAAAATTGAAGAAACTTGAAGCCAAAAACTGTTCTCAAATTTAAAATTGACTTTTTGATCGTTGACATGATTTAGGTGGGTTACATGGCTTGAGCACAGAATCCATGCTTGAGCATGAGAACGGTTTCATGATGAGAACGGTTTCATGAATACGGGCCCTGAAACGTCTAGTATTTCTCTCTACAAATCATATAATATATACCAAATGCTATATATTATCAAGGCCCTGTGAGCTAAATACTTGCAACTTTATCTGTTTATGACCTGATTTGTGTCATATTTACTCGAACGGTATGAATAGTTATCTATGACAATTAATGCACATACACGTGACGGTATTATATGTAGATAAACATGAAAATAAACTAACCTGTCATGCATGTGTGTGTTGGCTCCTTCTGTGAACATGTGTAGACAAACACTTTTATAAACCTCCCAGCTCACCAACTCGGTCATATGTACTGTATAGCCCGTTGTCTCATGTAATCTATGGAGAGCGAGAGAGGCAATCGCAATCTTTCTACGGAAGACCAGCTGTAAACAAAACTATAAGTATCCAGCTTCATGCTTTTTTAAAGCCAGATTTTCACACAACATACGATAACTCCTCAGCATTGGCTAACATACAAATTTAGGACACGATTAGTCATCAAACACGACTTCTCATCCGGGTGAGATATATCGTGCTTACATTGATAGAAAAGGTGAGGCAGTTTCTCATCCAATGCTAATGTAGCACTAACTCTGACAGCTTGTGCTTGAACAATTAGTTATTATCATTTTTTATATTCGTAACGGTCCATCAACACAGAAGATAAATGGTAAATGTTAACAAATGGAATAAGCATATGGTAACACAATTAATTTAACGAGACATGATGACAGCTGCATTGATGGGTTATAACTATGTAACTGTGTCATTTCCCAACGTGTATACAAATGTATGCTGGTTTTAAATGCAGGGGCGCCATATTATTGATCCACGTTGCAACCGTTTTGCGTTTTCGTATAAATACAACAATATCATCGGTGTATGCCTCCTCCCATACAAAATCAGTGACTCTGTAAGCCTTTGACATTTTATTGGAATTACCAGAAGGCAGAATAACAAACCAAGAAGTGATGACACTAAATACAGTTCTATATCATCAGCGGCAATAACCCGTATGGAGCCCCTTCGATATGCTTTTTGCACATTAATTCTGTGACGTGTGTTTACGCTGACTACGTGGAACTAACCTTCTGTTCTTCCGTCTTCAACAACTCAAGCTCGTTCACATGCTCATCAATCCATAAACGGTCAACCGTGTCGTGAAGTTAACATGTAAAGGTTATTGCATGGTTTTCGAGTAACAAGGGATTTATATGTTCACCTGGACAATCTTTTTACCTACCCTACACTGCAGATAATTTACATGTACCTGTGTGAGTGAGTACTAATCAGAACCAGGTAAGTTTGTCTTTATTCTCAATAGCCCAGTCTGAGTGTATCCTTCATAATGGATACAAGTGTTTTTGGATTACTATCCAGGTCCAGTGTCAGGGAAGGTAAGGAGTGTCTGCTCAACAATTAGAACAAAATACGGGACAGAATGTTGAATTTCTGACTACATTTTCAGTTTAATTTTCAAGATGTGGCAAAGGTACAGGATATTGAAACCAATTTCATGCATACAATGTAAGGGTTTAACAATCCCTCAGGAATTCCAGTTCTTTCAATGAATGGTATATTTGAATGTGCAATTTTGTATAAAGGAACAGCTCCAAAAGATTATAAACTTTTCCAGGAAATGCTTATCCTCTCGCGTGATAAGGAAATCTTTTTGTGTTTTTCAATCATGAAATTACCATTTTTTAATTTCATTTTCCCCCCTTATTTTAAAATGAGTCAACTAAGTTTATCCTTTCCACTGTATTGATTCATCGAACATGTGCGCATGAGCGGAACTAGTAACATCTTAAGCCCACCGCTCCGCGAAAAACTGTATGTTTCGGACAGTTTTGGACAATTCAAATACCCCAACATTCTATTTTGGCATTGGGCATTATCCTAAACCATCCTAAACATGACAGAGGGTAACAAAATGGAGTAAATTAAGTCTGAGGGAACCACCAAGCCAAAATCCATCAGGAAGGTATCATCGGGCAAAAATCCAATATGGCGGCGCCCATGTCCGTAATGTTTACATTCGTGTTTTTGGCACTAGCCCTGAGACATTCCATCATAAACAACATTGGGGCAGTAACACACGAGAACTTTACGTACTTTTCCATCATGAAAACTGTGTACCGACCGAGGAGAAATGCATTTAACACGGAAGTAAAACCCCACCTGCTTATTCTCTTCAGTGCGCTGCTACTGAGCGGCGATATACAGTTGAACCCTGGGCCCCCGCATGTATATCCCTGTGGCTATTGTGAACACCCAGTCACATGGGATCATCAGAGAGCAGTTTGTTGCAAAGGCTGTGACATTTGGTATCATTCTACATGTCTTGAAATGAGCTCGCACAATATCGAAATCCTACAGCGCTCAAGTGTATCATGGTTGTGTTGTAAGTGTGACAATCTAAACGTAGACAGTTTCACATTCCACTCATACGAACTAGAGATCTCAAATCAATTCAGTGTCCTGTCCAATAGTGCTACTACAGACATTGACTCAATTCCCTCCCCCGACTCTGTGTTCAGTCCTAAAAGATACAGCAGTCCCCAACATTGGCGAGCAAGGAGTCGTTCAACGCTACACTCGACAGCGTCATCAATGACCGGCAACACCACACACTTGCCCCCTAAACAGGAGAATCTCCGGACTTTAATTATGAATTGCCAAAGCGTAAAAAATAAAACTGCAGAATTTGAAACTTTAGTGGACTATATAAAACCGGACATTATAATAGGAAATGAGTCTTGGCTAGCAAATGACATAGGTAACAGTGAGATATTTCCACCTGAATTTCAGCAAAATGTTTATAGAAAAGATAGAAATAAACATGGAGGAGGTGTTTTCATAGCAGTTGAAGACAACCTTATAACTTGCGATATAACATCTTCAGAGGACTGTGAAGTGACATGGTGTAAGTTAACGCCTAAACAGGGTAAGCCGTTAATTATAGGGTCTTTCTATCGTCCACCCAATACTGGTACACAAACCATAGAGGAACTCCGTTCATCCATCCAAAGTCTTGGTCTGGACATAGACAACCATTCTTTTATTCTGGCCGGAGACTTTAACCTCTCGAACATGGACTGGGAAAACTCAGCGGTGACATCCGGAACATCACAACCCCAAGTCCACCAGGAAGTACTTAACCTACTGGATGAGTTCAGTCTGTCCCAAATACAAGACACACCCACCAGGGAAGGTAACATATTGGACCTGTACATAACCAACAACACCACGCTAGTTAAGAACTGTCAGGTTATACCAGGTATATCAGACCATCATAGTGTTGTAGTGGACGCCGACATCAAACCACATTACATAATAAACAAGAGGCGGAAAATATTCTCCTACAAAAAGGCTGACTGGAATTCCTTAGAGGAACATCTATCGCGAGTGTCGGATTCAGTCGTTAATAGTACCACCACCGATATTGACACATTATGGACCATTTTGAGGAAAGGCATCACTGAGGCTATGGAGAGTTTTATTCCATCCAAACTATCATCCAAGTACCAAAGTCACCCATGGATAACTCACAATATCAAGAAACTCATAAAAAAGAAACATCGTTATTATATAAAGGCCAAACAATCGGGCAGTAAAGAACTTTGGAACAAATATAAAAGAGAAAAAAGGGAAACTCAGAAAACCATTAGGAAATCACATTGGGTCTATGTAAACACTGTGCTAGAAACATCTTTAACTACTGGAAATAGGAAAACATTCTGGAAATATGTAAAATCGAAAAAAAAGGATAACATCGGAGTAGCACCCCACTTAAAGACGGAATATTACATCAAGGAAGTAGTGAGAAAGCCAACATCTTGAACGATCAGTTTACGTCAGTATTCACAAAGGAAGATAAAGAGGAGATTCTCCCAGATTTGGGTGCCAAATATGCTGACATTAAAGATCTAACCATCACAACGGAAGGTGTGGAAAAGCTTTTGTCTAACTTGATAGTAAGTAAGGCTAGTGGACCAGACGGCATACCTAATAGAATACTGAAGCATTGTTCTACACAGTTTTCGTTCGGGACACAGCTGTGAAACACAATTAATTAGTACATCGCACGATATATTGGGAAACTTTGACGACAAAATTCAGACGGACATCATTATTTTAGACTTTAGTAAGGCTTTCGACACTGTACCTCATAGGAAATTACTTCACAAATTAGAACATTTCGGAATCACTGGAAAACTACACAACTGGCTCCATTCATTTCTAGAAGGTAGGAAACAACGAGTAGTAGTGGAAGGGGAACAGTCATCTGAGGCCAAAGTCATATCCGGTGTTCCACAAGGAACGGTCCTCGGGCCGATGATGCTCCTCTGTTTTATCAACGACATAACATCAGTCGTGCATTCAACAATCCGTCTGTTTGCAGACGATTGTCTGCTTTACAGACGGATCCGGAACCAGCAGGACCAAATCGAACTACAACGTGATCTGGATGCATTGCAGCTGTGGGCATCAACATGGGGAATGCGTTTTAATGTTAAAAAATGTCATGTAATGAGAGTGAGTCGGTCTAAACAACAGCATGAACACTTTTACTCGTTAAACAACCAAATTCTACAGCAAGTTTCGGACAGTCCCTATTTAGGCCTTACTTTTAGTGAAGATTTGAAATTCAGCACCCATATCAACAAAACTGCCAGAAAAGCTAATTCCACCCTCGGATTTCTTCGCCGCAACCTTAAACACAGCCCTGAATCCCTAAAGAAAACAGCTTACATCGCACTAATTCGTTCGGTTTTAGAATACAGTGACACAGTCTGGGATCCAGCGAACCAGAAAGAGACAGATACCATTGAATCGGTTCAACGACGTGCAGCCAGATTTATATATAACAACTATGGACGGAAATCAAAAGTAACTAAAATGTTAGCAAATTTAGGACTCAAACCACTAGCAGAAACACGCAGGGAACATCGGCTAGTGTTGTTTTACAAACTTATTTCAGGCTTGGTGGCAATACCTCCGGACAATTATTTAACTCCAAATTCACAAAGAACTCGCCAAAAGCATACCAAAACTTACCAAATCATACCTGCAAATTCGGACCTTTTTAAAAATAGTTTTTTTCCAAGGACAGTCAAGGATTGGAACAGTTTAGACCCGGGCCCTGTTTCGGCTGATAAGTTGACCACTTTCAAAAGAACTTTGTGCCTTGACTGAGCGCACATCCCGTGGACAGCTATCTTCTATCAGAAGGAGTCCATGTATTTATACAGATACAGACAGATACAGATCGTTACTCACTGATTGATTATCTCCCCTTTCTTACAGTATTTGTGACTACAGTCCACTGGGCACACCCCCTTTCATGGTCATGTAATCATGATTGGCCATGAAAGGGGATTATGTGTGCGGTGGACTGTGGTAGCAAGTGATTTATTGCCCACACTTTTCCATTGTGAGAGGTGGGAAGTATGCAGTAAGTCAAGTTGTCGGATACGGTACCCGTGGGGTCAACAGCAATCACGAATTCTGCAACTACGGATAAGGATAAGGATATGCCGCGCGACCTCTTATTTCTGAACTAGGCCTATACTATTTCTTTGATGCAGAACACATTAGACACGAAAAACTTACTTGCATGTTAGTGGTTCAAAACTTTATGACAACGATTTTTTATTCACAGTTCATGTAATATAGACTCCATTTATATGCTACAGATTAAAAAAAAGTATAGTATGCATATAACACACAAAATGTAGATGTCGGTCTAGATAATCGTAAACCCTGCTTTCACAACATGGCTGCCTGGGTTGATATAAAGCAACAGCGGTGTTTCAAAAGGAACGAACTTATACGATTGTTAGCAATGATTCCGCTTGTATCATGTAGTCCATTTTTGCATTAATAACTGGGTTATCAAGTGAATTTATACGGATGTAAAATTCTGACTAAGTGAAGGTTGAAATCGCACTTGTGGTCTAACTATGTTATTTTTTTGTGAAAGAATAATGTGATGCGTGATTGTAGATGTGATCCAATGGGTGTGTTATTTTCTCGAAAGTTTACTTTTACTAGTTGGTACTCTGGTAATTATCTAAAATGTAAAGGTGGGGTCAACATTCGGCCCCCAATTCCAATCTTTTTGTTTCTTAAAAGTTAATATGAAATATGCACTGCCTATAAGCGAGCGCACATAGTTCAGTAACCTTTGTAATGATAGTGTAGATTTCGGGCGCCTGTGGCGCCCCCAGATAAGAACTATAAGATAACAAAACGAACAGAATCCCACCTTAGGACATACGTGCGCTGAATATTCTTCCATGAGAATGAAATGAATGGTAGTTTAAACAATTGTATATCAATTAAGAAAACCTGTCAGATATTCCATGTAGGCCTTTTTGTTGTTACTAATTTACTATTATTTTAACACCCTTGTCAATATATCGACTGATCCATTTAGGGCAACATTTTCTTAAGACAAAATGAAAGAAATAGGATCTACTGTGCATAGAACATATTTAATAACAAGACAATCCATGGACCCCCATGGCCATCGGTAAGAATTTCTAAACACAAACAGTTTACTTATGTCAGGAAGCATATGAATAGGTCACGTGAGGTCATACTGACCTACTTCACTACACCACCCCAAGATGTCGTTGTTCACAAAATCTGTAATCATACTTGACCTTTGTATAAAGTTTGACCAAGTGGTTACTATGACGGACGAAAGCCATTCACAAGAGGCCAACACCAAGACTTTGATAAATCCATTTTCTAGCTTAAGTTCACAAATCATAAATGTATTACTCACTGCCTACCAAGATGCTCGAATGTCCTGTTGTTGTATGCAGTAAAGAACAAATTAACAAGTATATATATATCCATATGGGAAATGAGTTGTATATAAATAGTTGTTTATGTTTATATATGTTTGCAGTATTTACATAATTTCAAGTTGTACTATTATTTCCACCAGGATTTGAACCTGGGTCTCCCACCACAGAGTGGCGAGTGTGATGACCACTACACTATTCCGTCTTTGCGTATTGCAGAGTTATCTGCTCTTGGGAGCAGGTATTGATTGTTACGTCATTGGTTTGTGCGAAAAAATTACGTCGTTTTCTCAAAAATTGATGACGTTACTCTCACAAACAAGTGACGTAACAATCAATACCTGCTCCCAAGAGAAGATAACTCTGCAATACGCAAAGACGGAATAGAAATATATATAGCACAACTGACCTTTTGTTTTAAGATTGATTTCCATTTTTAAAATGTTTTAACCTTTGCATTTATACTTACATTCTCCCTCTGCTTTTCTTATCACATTGAAAATAAATATACCGGTAAGTAGTATATAGATGTAGCCTTTGGGCCACTTTTTGAGTAGCCATCTCCTCATATGAGAAGCTGGTGACACGTGTCACCTCATTTTGGTCGCCATTTAAGTTCCCTGAGAAAATAGATCCGTCTGTAGACAAGTGAATGTTCCATTCTCTATGACAACCTCTTGTGAAATTATGAGTATAAAAAATGTTTTTGTTTTGTTTTTCATTACGCATTACTTCGCGGACTTGGAGAAAACTGAGTATTGTATATTTCTGTTACAACGTAAAGTTTTCGTGACTACTTGTATACATGTATTGTCTCCTCGATTGGAGATTTTAGCTAACGCTCTCACACCCTGCGGGTGTGTTAGTTATTTTTTTCCTTGCCGAACAAACATTCACACCCCAATATTGTCTTATCCCCAAACTTTATAAAAATCTTTGTTAAAAGGGTATATTGTACATGTTCGTACCTGTCCATACATGTGTGATGTCAGCCAAATTAGTTTATCCATTCAACGTTAATTAAATGTTTCTCTCATTTTGATATGACGCCCATTTTGTACCTCGTGCCGGCCACTAGCCGTGCTGGTCCGATTTTAAACAGGGGAGGCGACCATTTTGCATGCCTGGTTGACACGTACATTCCACACTTCATGTTTTGAGATGACAGCCTTTTTGAGAAAAAATAAATCAATTTATGATAATGTATAATTATTCTATTTGGAAAACAACATCAATGTTTCGAGATGACGGCCATTTCGAGAAAAACAAAATCAAATAATGAAATAAATGTAAAATCATTTTTTTTGGAAAACATCAAATTGTAATTTTTTTTTTAGTTAAGAAAAAGTTGTTTTTTTTCCATTTTTTTTCTCCTTTTTGGTTTTGGTTTTTGTTTTTTTCTCAAAATTGTAATTTATTTTTCAAATTTTTCGGTGGCGGCCATTTTGCAGGAGCTGGCTCCTCATATGAGGAGCTGGCTCCTCAAAAAGTGGCCCAAAGGCTACATCTATATACTACTCCGGTATTAACCAAGTTTATGCCAGTCTCTGAACTACAATTTGCAATGCGTAAAAAATAATTATGAGTTTTTTTATTCCAAGATATATACGAGTAAAATAAAAAGATCCTCAATTTTCCATTAATATTAATTGTGTTTCTGCAATATAATTGTCAAAAATAAGATTGCACACATATACTGGTACATTCAGGTTATTCATCACAGGTTATCACAGTTAATTCTCCCAAGTTGAATCTCTACATTTACTTTTAGTTGATAGGGAAACTCCTTAAATTTCCATAATTATAAGAACCTTCATACAATATGTTTCAATTTTAGATATCTCATATACCAGTATTTAGTTATCAAAATGGTAAACCTTATAAAAAAAATGAGGGTATAGGTTTTAGGGGGGTTTCCATGTTGGAAAAAATTGAGAAAAATGGTGAAAATATATGATTTTTAAAGAAAATTCTCAGGGTGGGGGGGTTTCCTGAAGCCCAAAAAACCCCTCTGGATCCGCCACTGAGCACCTGATAAAAAGTGTTGCTGTTATTTACTGGTGTGTATAGGCTTATTACTAACCGAAAGTATCCCAAAACCGAGCCCCTGTGTTATATTCATATAACTATAATACACCTATGTACCAAACTGCAGCTAGATATTTGAAAATTGACCGAGTTATGATAAATTGAATTTTTACGACCGGTGGCGTGGCACACGTGTGTAAAGATATCTACAGATCCTGAAGCATCTTCAAACTGTATCTCTAAAATTAATCCAAAATGTAATCGACATCTGCAGATATGTTATTCATATGACTATAACACAGTTTATTGGATACACAAAACCAATACATCAACAAGTTAAAAGATTTTAAGGGTGCGTCAGTTATGAAGTTATTTAGATTTGCTCAAGACAATATTAATGATCTCAGCTTCTGAAAACAGATCTGACGTGTTCACAGTTGCAAGGTTTTAAATTACCTCCGTTACAATAAGTCAAAACCTGCCATACTACATTATATTTATATAATTTTGTAAATTATACACTTAACGTTCACACCTGTATATATCTCGATGCGTAAGGCTATGAATGCAAATAACATATTAAAGCAGTGCTCGTCATAAAGTTGTTTACAAACTAACAACTCAATTATGTAAACATCTCACAACCGTGATATCTGAG
Organism: Mizuhopecten yessoensis; assembly: GCF_002113885.1. Taxonomy (NCBI): domain Eukaryota; kingdom Metazoa; phylum Mollusca; class Bivalvia; order Pectinida; family Pectinidae; genus Mizuhopecten; species Mizuhopecten yessoensis. Next base: position 451,343 of record NW_018408317.1, read on the forward strand.
GAAGTGTTGCATCAATAGTCTTAATGTAGGTGTTTGTGACCAGGTATCGCAATGATCTATGATAAGTGTTTGTAACCAGGTATCTCAGTGGTCTATAGTGAGAGTTTGTAACCAGGGATCTCAGTGGTGTATAGTACGTTCTTGTGTCAAGGTATCTCGGTGACCTATTTTTTTTTTGTGATCAGGTATCTCAGTTGTTCATAGGTAGTGCGTCTGTTACTGTTCGTAACTAGGCACATGTAACTCAGTGAACTATAATTAGTGATTGTGACCAGGTATCTCAGTGGTTTATAGTATAATAAGAGTATTTGACCAGATATATCAATGATCTGTAAGTAGAGTTTGTGAGTGACCTCGTATCTGAATGGATTATACACGTGGTTGAAAATAGACTTACACGTTACAGGTGATTAGTTAATCAATTTTTCATTTTCATATTTAAGAACTGATTATTTCACACGTTTCGAAAAGTGAAACATATAAGAATTAGTCAAATTAATGGACCTACATGTAGGTCTAGTCTAATTCCTTGGTGAAATGAAAAATCATATCTACATGTAGCTTATTTTTCTAGATCTCGTGAGTTACGTCCCCTTAACACCTTACGTCTCATAGGTCAGACAACGGAATTAGATTGCTATATATAAGTTCGTGCTAGAATTGACCATTTCAGCCAGTAATTAAACTTGCTTATTTATTCTGATACCTAATGATTTCATCAGAAAGAAAAACTAAAAATACGATTGACAATTTGATACTCTAAAGGTTTTTTGTTTTTTTTTACCTAGGGGGCATATACACATCTTATATAATTATTCATGTTTTGTAATACTTTCTTTTGATCACACGGCTTCTCCCCATACGAATAATTCAAAAGGTTGGCAAATATGCATTTATCATTTATAACCATATGTCATTTGTTTACAAATAAAATAACGCCTTCATTAAATACAGATACAATTAAAGGGTAGAACAAATATTAGAAATAATAATGTTAATGGTTAAAGACATTGTACATGTAAAGGGGACTTATTTATTTCAACAAATTTTATTGGACAAAAAAAACACACAAAAATTGGACGAGACAAGAGGTTTAGCCTATATAAGTCTTCTCCTTACCGGTATAGATGGACAGAAAGCATAAATTTAATACATTGCTCAACAAGACACACTCATATACACTCACAAACATATGACTAGAACATTCATCCAAGTTATAATTATAAGAAAGAAAAAGAAACATTATTTGATGACATTTGAAAACTAACAAAATACTTTCTTAGCAAATTATGTATATATATATATGTTTGTATGTTTTTTTCAACACGTCTAAATACATTTTGTACAGTTAAAAAGCATGGCGATGTATTGTCCTTAACACATTACAAACTACCAGCAATCGGCCTGCCGCCTAATTATATATAAAAGAATCTCGAATCCCCCTCGACTTCCCACCTTGAACCTCTGAAATACACCATATTCTATGCTGATATCGGTCACAGCATTATGTGTTCTGTGACTCATATCAGTAAAGCATGTGTATTTCAGACACTGACTGACTTGAAGCAAATCGGACCAGGGTAGGGAGGGGGACGGGGGAGTCATGTTGTGACACAGACACGAACTGACAAAGTAGGCTACGCAGACTTACCTTTAACCCACATATGCGCGTACATACATGTATCTCAGGCGGCTCATCAGCAGTGTCGTTGATAAACCGCAGGAGACTGACGTTTAATCAATATAAGTATAACAGTCTATATATAGAAAAAAAATACCCCGTATACTTATTTAAGCAGATAACATTATGACAGACCATAAGCCTATGTTTCATTCCGAGATCATGCTCTGTACTAATTAAGCCAATGACTGGTAGTAAGCCCAAACCAACTACCTGCCTACCCAAAGTTAGTAATGCATCATTAACATTACCATGGAAAATATTTTGGATATCCTTCAAAAGGTTAAGCATGGAAAGGAGTTAACTCCTGCTCGTTTATACTGCCATGCTTAAAATACTTATTTTACAGCTAGGACTCACACAACTAAATCATTTACTCTATGTTATTACCAAACATTTTAGCTAATAACTTTAATATTTGAAGTTCAAGACTAGTGACAACTGTCTAGATTCGTAAATACATACTTTGCAAAGGCTACAAAATGACTCTTTTGGTAGGTTTAGTGGCATATTCGAGTGTCACAGCGCCAAGAAGTTGACAACCGGAAGTTTACAAGCAAAACCGGTGACCCAAAACAGAAATGCCCCCAGACATTTTGCCCCTGTGCAAATCCGCACACAGACATGGAAATATATCAAAAGTATATATTTGTCAAAAGTTTAATACCTGAACATTTTATTTATTCAAAAATCTGTCCTCAGTTCTTTATTAAACACCTTCAGTGGCCCAGTAATTAGCCGGAACTTATTTCAGATAGGAACTACAAACGTATGCAACACTTGCTGATTGGCTGATTTAGTTGTGTGAGTCCTATATAGAAGTATGAATGCTTCAGACATCATCATACAAACCTCTTTTAAGTGTATGTGGTATGGAAATGTCCTGGGAAATGATTCACTAAGGAAGCAATAGGATCCATCATCAGAAAACCTTCTATTTGGCACGGGAGGCAGTTGTGTAAAATCTCATGTTGCTATCACCTGAAAATTCATATATAAATTATTTCACTTTATTGGTAAAATTTATATATAAAAAAGTAACTTTTAGTACATGTAGTACTGTCTTACTGACACTTTTATCTGGTATCAAAGCAAACTGTTGGCCTTAAGCATATCCTTTATGTTTCTTACTTCAATAAAGATCATAGTTCTTCCAGCACATGCATTGGTTTGATAAATGTATCTACAACAATCAAATTAAGTTACAACAGGTTTTTGTCGTTGGCTGCAGAATTGTTGGGAGCACCTTCTACCTGTGACACAACTGAACTGACGCAGAGAAACTGACTAGTGAAGAGACAGTAACAAGTATGAATAATTTGTGTTCAGACCACACACTGTTTTTTTTATAATTACTTGCAACCCTCCAAATACAAAAAAATGTATTTCCCAGTACATAATGACACACAAACTCCACCATCTCAAACACAGTCTTAAACATCATACCAATTTCATCAATGACAGGGGTATTGGCTTTCAGGATTCTGGTCTTTGATGCCTAGAATCTGTCATCACTATCAAATAGTATCATCAATTCATCATGGGTGTGGCGGCAGTCTAATATTCCTGCCAAGTGATGAATAGTTGTGGCCCCATGCTCCAACTGCAGGCCTTTTAATACAATAATTGTGTAACATAGTGAGAACACGTCGCTTGATCACACAAATGTGAAATGCATGGTGGTAGACCGGGTTGATGTGAAAATCGGGGATATTTTTTCCCAGGAAAAACAGTGCGAAGTCTTTGAGACATGTATCATTTCCAAGGTGAAATTGTCCGTGGAATCGATTGAAAACCAAGAAAATAAGATGTCGCAGCTAGAAAGTGTTTTTTTTCGTCAGTTTTACGATTTTTGGTATTTCTTGTTGTCAGCTCGATCAAAGCATAAATCCAAAACTAAGATGGGACACCAACTAAAATGCATATTAGGTGAAATACATATATTGCTGCATCCGCCGTAGTTACCGGAAGAGACGTGATCTGCTTAAGGAACTTCTTCAGGAAGAATTCAAGTCTCTTCAATTGTTGTCCTTTTGGGAAACAGATTTACAGCCCATAGAGGAGAATGAGGAGCACATACACAGTAAACAGTTGCAGTGATGTAATCGGGTCTAGTCCATTCTCACCTTGTAGCCCTGGCCTCATCAGACTGTTTGACCTAAGCCTGGCTTTTTGTATATTGTTTTCGACAGTGGCAGCAGCGGTAGATTTAACATCCTGCTGGATCCCCAGATGTGTAGTCCTGGTCCTGATATTGATGGGATCTAGGGCGATTCTGAACGTTGGGGTACATATCTGACTACGCAAACGACTGGATGATGGAACCATCAGGACAGTGCTCTTTTCTGGTTGTAGTATATATCTCCCCCTAGAACTGTAATATACCGCAATATCGAGTAGCGTCTGTAAGGAGCTTGGTTCGTGATTAAGTATGGTAGCATCGTCAGTACAGGTCGGTGCACTGCAGTCGTTTGTACCAATCTTGATGCCTAGTCCTGTGCTCTGTATACGGTTGAGGAGGTCGTTCACATAGACTTTGTAGAGTTCAGTACTTAGCAGTCCTCCCTGCCTTACTCCTTACAATATCTGGAAGCTGTCAGATAACTGGCCATCCCATTTAACACAGCTAGTCGTCCTAAAGTGGAGATCCTGTATTACCTTCCATGGTTTGCCGTCGACTCCAGCTAGAAATAGCTTCCTGAGGAGACTGTTATGGTTTATCACATCGAAGGCTGATTTGGCGTCTAGATAAACGGCATAGACGTCTTTCTTACAGTCTCTGGCGTCTCGTAGCACTTCTTCTAGTATAGTGGCAGCCATTAGAGGTGATGCTTGCTTTGTGAAGCCTCTCTGTAGAGGATTTTATGGAGGTCAGTAATAAGGCCTCAAGGACTTTGATTATCACTGGCGTCACAGTGATCCCACGGTTGTTTTCCGCCTCAAATTTACTCCTCTTGTTCTTGAAAACCGGAACTATAGTACCATTCTTCAGAGCAGGAGGGACGATTCCAGCCTTCATGATCGAGTTGACGATCCAAGTCAATACATCCAGTACCCGTTCACCAGCGTATTGAAGGTGCTCTGTTGCCAAACCATAAATATCGTCTGCCTTGTTCTTATTTAGGGAAAGAATGACCCTTTCAGCTTCCTCTCCGGAAAATGTATCGTCTGCTGTATCTACGACAGATATCGGAGATGCTAACCACATCTGTTTGGACTAGCTCTGCATATTTTTCATCAAAGAGAGGAATGTCAGTTGGTCGTGCTAACGAGCCAAAATATTAATTCCAACCTAATAGTACTTCCTGCCCGTTGTAAGTATGATCACCCATCTTAAGCTCATAAGATATGCACCCTTTCAGTTTCTCTCGATGCTTGTCTATAAGCTTGTACAAACGCCCTGGATCATTTAGTCTAGCTTCCATGATCTCCTTTCGGTCACGCAGGAATTTCTGGGAAGACGCGATCACTAATATGTTTCCTCAGCTCCTGCTTCACAAGGTTCCTGGCTATAAGCGTTGGTTGGATCACTTGGCCGACCGTTGAGTTTCCATTCCCAGTGGCACCTACGTGAGTAGCGTATAGAGGATGCAATGTTCTTATTCCAAACTGTGAGACAATTTGACTTACGTCTATGATCTGGAGCACCAATAGTTGAGGCTTTGGCAGCTTTGCTTAGGAGCTCATTAATATCCTGTACCGCTTTTTCATTGGAGAAATTGCTTCCAGAGTCGGTTTGTACCTACCTTTGTTGGATTTGTATTGCGCAACAACATGGCGGTGGCGTTCACCTAAATCAGAAAAGCGCAGACTCATCGGAGCATTCGCAGCAGGGAACCAGACTAGGCTTCCCGGTGAAATTTTCTGTTCCGGTCTTTTTCAAGCAATCAGAATGTGGCAAATTTTGAAGCCCGCGATTTTCAAACCGCAAATATTTTTATTGCGAAACCTGATTCGTCAAAAACGTCGATAACTTTAAATTTTAAACCCTTTTTAAGGAAGAAACACTTCAAACCATAACGCATATGTTTGCAAAGTTCACGTAAATAAGATACGATTTGAAACATATTTTTTATTCCCACAGAGATGTTTAAAACGGCGATTGTTTAGCTTCTGATCTATTAAAAACTAATCAGAGCGTAGCAAATTTTTAAGTCCGTTCTGCACGATGTAAAGAAAACCGATCGCAAAGTATTGTAGTTTCGTTTTGTGTTACTATATATAGCTTTTTGCTTGAACTATCCACGCGTACGATACAAAAAGCGCTCGCTGCGCTCGCTAATAATTACTACTGATATAGTGGACCTCCTTGCATAACACCAGGTTGAGTGACGGGGGTATCCTAAAAACATGACAGATAGATGTCACAGGCGAATGTAATTTTGAAAATTAATTATGATAGTGTATAGTGTATACATACAACTACTATTATTTATATACTTAATATGTCATACAGGTATACATTAAGTAAGCGTAGTGATACTTTTTTCTATTGGAAAAAAACGGACAATTTTCACAAAATTTAAAATAAATCAAACATTGTCAACTTGCCTATGTACCCTTGGGAGTAGGTAAAATTTAGTTAGTTTATTGTAGTTTATATAAGGAAATATCACTTTTAATATTTTATCAATTCTAATTTGGTTTGTTGACATAATTATGACGACATCGTAATTATATAGTATCAGAAAATAAGTTCTGACCCAACCCCGAAGGTTCATGTAGGGGGGCTTGGATGGGCTTAAGAGGGAAAATTGGCTTAATACTATTAAGTATTTCATTTGAAAACCGATATAATTTATTTATTAGCTTAGCTGGTCTGAAGGACCAAGTTGAGCTTATGCCGTACCATGGCGTCTGTCATCCGTCCTTCTGTCATCTGTCCGTCAACAACTTCTTAAAAACAACTTCCTCTTCTGTAAACTGCTGATTGGAATTTGACTAAATTTTATTGAAAGCAAGCCTAGGAGGTGGGGATTTAAAATTGTACGATGTGCCATATTGCTTTAAGAACTTCTTCTCTGTAACTAAGAGAAGGATATCAACCATATTTGGTTGGAAGAATTATCAGGCGGTGAGGATTCAAAATTGTACAAATGGAGGGGCTGATCCCCTGGGGCTGAGATGCGAGGCCAAACATAATTTTTAACTTGGACATTATCGAGATCCATGCAATATAACTGTGTGACAAACACACTAATGCTATTATAATAATAGATAGTAATAATAATATATTTTATTCAAGTGTCACATATTGATTAACATATAAAAACAAGTAAAATGTACATAAAACTAGATCAATATCCAGCCAAAGTTAATCGACTTATGAGACACTAAAAGTCAGTAATATTCATTAAAATAAGTGTCACCAAATTTAAAAAGACAATTATTTGTCAGTTTATTATAGCTTATTACAGTATAAGGTATTTCAACACATCAATGAAAGTCATTACATATACATGTAACAACAATTTCAGCGAGAACACCGCTATAGCACTTTATCAAATGATATATAATTCTGTACTGATAAAATGTCACTTAGCTTACTGCATGTAGAGTTTTCTACACTTAAACGCATTAAAAATAAATTGACCTATATTTGGCTGGAGTACACCATTTCTCATTATATTAAAGAACTGTGTGTCACTCTCCTGCATTAAGATTCCATCTATAACCTCACAGGCTTGATTTAGTGAATTATATCTTAAATCATTGTAAAGTTTGCACTCAATTAAAAAGTGATTTTCGTCTTCGACTTTCCTCATGTCACAAGGGTACACGGTCTATCATGAAGTTGAATGAGCGGCCTGACGTATCTTCCAGTCTCCACAGCTAGCGGAAGACATACGGGAAGAAAGTGGGCCAGGTATAGTCTATTGGTTCGTGGAATGTCCGATTTCACATAGCTCTCTGTTTGTATTTCGTTTTTGTATTGCCAATATGTTCTGAGTGTATTGACGTCCGCGTTATTATTGTCGTTCCATAGTTCTCTTTGCCACTCTGCACTATCTGCCACGCGTAGTTTGTTCATGATATTTTTTACTACATTTTGTGTAGAGAAGTTCACATTATTCACAAGATTATCTGTATCTATATTATTCAGAAATTTGTTAACAGTGTAATACCATCTCTTCCGATATCTGGATGACCATCTCGTGATCCTATACAGTCTTCACACTGAAATCTACTAGTCCAGGACTAGCGGACTAGTGTTAGTGTCGACCCCTGCTACTAATTAATCGACAGTCCTCCATTCTTTTGTTTTTTATAAAATGATAACCATCCCATGTCTCCGCGGGTAGCTATATGATGGATGCATATTTTCCAACAACTAAAAAATATCTGCAAGCTTTCTTTTGTACAATATTTATTGCAGCATGTTCCTTGGTACCCCAAATGACACGTCCATACATAAGAACCGGTTCCACTACCGTGTTATATAGTTTGGTTAATACAACAAATGACATTCGTCCCAGAGATATACGTTTTCCAATGAGTGCACCTAGTGCTCTACTTGCCGATTTTGAGAGCTAGTGCTCATCCATCCATATCCCCAAGTATTTGTAGGTGTCTACTATTTCTATGTCCTGTGCACCACAGTGTAACATGGCGTTTGTTCGTGGTATTGATGGATTTCGGAAATGGACTATCTTTGTTTTGGTCGGGTTTAAGTATAGTTCTATTCGTTGCACCACTGAGAAACAATGTCGAGTAAACGTTGAAGTTTGGCTTCGTCCGGGGCGATAACACATATATCATCTGCGAAGAGAAGTATAGTAAGCGTGACGTCATACATGTATGCTGGGATTCCACATCCTGCAAGGTTAGGTTTTTTAGTTAGACCATTGATATACATAGAGAATGAACTGGGCGAGGTACTGCAGCCCTGTTTCACGCCCGACTCCACATCCAATCATGGGGTATGGTCGTTATTTATTCTAACTGTACTTTTTAAGTTAGTATATAATGACTGAATCGCCGATAGAAACCACTGAATCAAACGCTTTGCGCATGTCTATAAAGCATACATATATGGCTTGTTTAGAAATTTTCCTTGGATTAATTGCGGAATATAGGGAGTAAATATGGTACTCACAACTTTTCCCTTTTCTGAATCCGTTTTGTTCGTCACATTGTCATCACTCTGTTCCATCCAGTTGCTCAATCTAGCTTTTAAAACATAACAATATATCTTACACGGTACTGAAATTAGAGTAATTCCGCGATAATTTAACGGGTTTCTCCTGTCGTCAGCTCCAGGTTTAAATATCGGGTTAATAATCCCCTTGTTCCAGTCTGTAGGTACTTTACCGAGCTCAAAACATCCCTGACAAATAGTGTAGAGTAGTCCTATTGCTGTATCTATCTTTGCAGCCTCCACCTCTATAATTGTTCATGGGATCTGGTTCCACCCCTGGGGACTTAAATCTTAGGTCATAACTTTGAAACTATTGAGATTATCACCCTTTTACCACTTATACCATTGATGGGCATCAAGAGACGAACACAATCATGGTATTAGTACTGACTCTTAGATGTGGTCCCACCTCGAGGGACATAATTTCTTGGCCATAACTTAAATGGTTGAGTTCCCAAATCCATTTTACCATTGCTGGGCATACAGATCCAGGTGAACGATACAGGCCTTCATGGTCTCTTGTTTTATTTTTCTTTCTTTTTGTGACACAACAAATATTCAGTGATGTGTGTTTCTTTTCGTTAACAAGTAAACATGTACGGTATGTGTTGTTTTACAACAGATTGTTATCGTCAGCACCTCAAAACTTAGCGCTACGAAACGGTGTCGGATAATTCCCCGCTTTCATACAGTAGCGCACTCTGGCCCTACAGCAGGCATCTGGCTGACTATCTGTCAAAATATATTAAGTCTGGTGTCGGGGCCAAATGAAACTCAGACAATACTTCAGTCACGACACATGGCTTTTGCTTTAAATCGAAATAGGTACTGTTCAAAACCAGGCTTTAAAGAAATTTGACTAACAGATTCATCATGAAGGTTATCCACAGTTTCTTTACATGTTAACGTAAATTTAGACACAGTCAATCGATGTACATCTATAATACACTGTGTCTGTGAATACCACATATTCCCACACGGGTATTGTACAATGAGTTAAGATTATTTGAAAATATCCATACATTATTATTTATTTCTACCTAAAATAGATTAGTTTTATCTATCGCAACAAGACACAATTGTAAACTTGCCAAAAATGCTTTTAAACACCTTTTTTCTGAGGATGGTGTGAGTGAACGGATCAAATACACGCTGGTTTTGTATTTCAAGAACATACAATTTACTTAGGCAGGTGTGAAGATTTGACAGTAAGTTTAGATCTCAATGTGGTATGTTCTAGATACCGTATATGAAGAAACCACCATAGCAGAATATTTACCATCGTATGGCATTGCCACTATATAACCCTACCAAATTCAGTTGGCATTCATAAAGGCTATGAATGCCATAGAACTATTGTTGACGTCATCATTATTATGTCGTCATAATTGTTACGTTGGATACCACTGACCCTCCCTGAGTGATGACTGTTCTATTCATTGAAGAAGCATACACGATACATACATTTTTTGAAATAAATGCTAAATTATAATAAGTGTAATTGAATTTTCTATGAGATAAATAGATTCCAAAAATCGTAAATATAAGTATTGAACCGCTTTCAGTTAGCATTCATAGGCAGTATGAATTCCAACTGTAAAAAGGCAAATCCAACATGAAGCGATAGCGCGCTTCATTGAATTTACCTTTGTCCAGTTAGCATTCATATTGCCTGTGAATGCTAACTGAAAGCAGTTCAATGCTTAAATGAGAAATGTTGGCGACATTTTTATTTGGATGTTTGAAACTTAAACGAAAACATTTTAACGATATAAAGGATAGCCCTGAATGGATTGGGGCTTGCGTTAATTGACAATGTTCCAATAAAGTTATTTTCATTTGATGCATGGTTTTTATTTCATTTTTTTTTTTTTCATTTTTTAATATTTCTTCCTTGAAACGTGAAGACTTGTCAGTAATACCGAGTTAAAGGACTTCGTACAATTGCTGCGTGTTTAGGAAAAAGGGTTGTTATTTCGGACCAACAGTACACATAGTCGCGCACAAAAGAATGCGGAAAACTATATCTGCTATGTGATCTGGAGTGGTATACGTCATGAAGAAAATGAAGGAATGGAAGGAATAGCACTTTATACGAGTTATCTCCCGTTGGCTGATGTGCTTCATTTCATTGTGTACACTCCGCAGTGGTCCATGGACGGTATGTAAGGTTTATAATATGGGTTCGAAAAATGTTTCCTTGAGGAAAATCCAGTTGCATTTGCGGTCAGAGTACACTGATGACAGGTCAGGGGATCGAGGCTTTATTTGCAGCAAATACCAGGATTAAACGCTGGTGGGGAATGTCGCGGAAACAGAATTCTGACGTCTGGATTGAATTGTTTCATGTTTTAAGGAACCGGACAGTTCGGCGGGTACCCTCTTGACAAGGATCTGGACAGTTCGGCGGGTACCCTCTTGACAAGGAACTGGACAGTTTGGCGGGTACCCTCTTGACAAGGAACTAGACAGTTCGCACGGATACCCTCTTGACAAGGAACTAGACAGTTCGCGCGGGTACCTTCTTAACAAGGAACTCGACAGCTCGGCGGATACCCTCTTGACATGATTGGACAGTTCAGCGGGTACCCTATTGACAAGGAACTGGACAGTTCGGCGGGAACCCTCTTGACAAGGAACTGGATACCCTCGGAGAAAGCGCGTGCTATTGGTTGTTCCTCAAGTCGAATATTCCAGAAGTCTTGTGTGATTATTTTTAACATGAACACGAGTGTTATATTCTATTAATTAGATCATTTAAGAAACGTGCATACATAATCATTCTCAATACGTCTCCTCTAGATACGTATAGCAACGACCAATGAAAGGACACATTACATTCATTTAATTTGTAGCTCGCTGCGTCCCCAAAAGTATTTCCCCTTCGTTACCTTTTTTGAAATTAAACAAATACTCATTTTGATTTCTTTTAATCAATCGATTGTTTAATTATAACAAGATTTGCTACCCTTGAAATCGAATGGTCCGAGAAACCGGAACCAGTACCTCCACGGAGAAACAGGAGGTATATTCTTGAACAGAAGTCAAAATGACAGTCTTGATAATAACAAAATCCAGTATTGTGTTGTTATTTTTCAATTTTTCCGATTTAGATCAAATACAGGCGCATTTTGAATAAGATTAGCTCATTACACAAATGTGATACTGCCAAGCATGAAGCGTCATTTTGAGATTAGCTTACTATCCTTACTACGACGTCATCACCTACGTCACATTTCAATCGGTCTTCCTCGGCCGTTTCCGGAAAAAGAAAAACATACCGAAATCCCTGAACATGTGCGTTGTTTGCAGGTGAGTCTTTTAAATGATTAAGAACAAGTCATATTGTTTTCCGAGGACGCCTGTGCGAATTTTGTCACTTTAAACCAATGAGCATTTTCACAAAGAATCAATCTCATAATTCAATGATATTTTCGAGATAAATAAAATGCTGGAATTAGATTATAAAAGTCCGTGATCTAGTTTAGCAACGCATACACATGTACTGTATTGTATACAATCAAATGTTTGAAATGTCGACATGATTGGATAAGTTCTCACTGTAGAGCAGAAACATATAAAGTATATACGTCTCTGTGTAGAGTAAAGAAACTGATTGCAAACTGACTTTCCAGCTTAAATTAAGAAATATCTTTGATCGATAACATTGAGACTATTTTTGTTTAATTTCCCTCAAACTCGTTCATTCGATTTGAAATGTCCAAAAATCTTATCAATTTAGATAAAAGTGTTATAATTGGCGTAGTATACATCCCACCCGAACATTCCAAATACAGTAGCAGAGATGCATTTAACAGTATTGAATCTGAAATGCACCAACTAATGAATGATGACAAGTATTTGTTGTTAGTTGGTGACTTTAACGCAAGAACCGGTGCAGAAAATGATTATTTAAATTTAAATAATGATGAGCATGTCGTTGACTTTTTCCCCAACGCATTTTATCCTGAAAATATAGTTCAACAGGTCAGAAATACCTCCGATAAAACTGTAAACCAATTTGGGGATTACTCCTGGAAATGTGTAAAACTAATAATCTGTACATACTGAATGGTCCTATATATAAATACAAAGATTTCATGTACAGTAATTAGCATGCGTTGCTATATAGAGGGATACAGTATAATAGAAACGGAGATGTACTGCAGTTACATATAATAAATACTCTCATGCAGGGGAACAGACAGAATTTATTTGTTTGATAAAAGTACATAATTTTTTTAGGAATGCTTTTGTTTTAGATGACATATAACCTTAAGCGATAATACACTATGACGTCCTACAGGTAAGTTACTATTTCTGGTTCTAAACCTACAAAGAGTATAAATATCATTTTTTGAGAGAATATTTAAGTAGTTTTCGAACACGACTTCTTCCTTAAAAACTCTGTATATTGTGGATTTTGGAGAGTCTCTGCATTTTCTGACCAGTTTTGTTTGAACTGATCGGTCAAGTTCAGTTTTATTTTTGAAACAAGCCATTTGGATTAATTGAATTTTGGTTTAACCAGATATTAGGGAGTCCGAAATTATTCAGAGTATTCTTTATGCTTTCTATCCATGCGAAGGAACCATTTTTTTTCTTCGTTGATAATAATTGATAATCTATACAAAATATTGCTTGTTTTACTTTCTTTACCTCGAATCAGTTTTGACCAATATGATATCATTCGGGTCTTGATTTCTATACCAAGAGGATGCCTGTCGAGCTCTCTATAAACCGTGATGTCAGGGGTAGAAGATTTAAGGTGAAGTAATAATTTGCAGATTTTTAAATGGACTCTTTCTATGACGGTATTATTAGAAAAAAAACATACTTCACAACCATATAATAAAACTGGTGTAACAATTTTGTCAAATAAATCAAGTTGACACTATATTGTTAGATTATGCAATTTACCCTTTTTCAGTACCTCGTACATGGCTATAGTTCCTTTAAGCGCTAGTATATTTTTGCTTTAGAAAAACATTCAGACTTACAAAATAAAATATCCAAATATTTAAATTCCTTGATTATTTCAAGCGGTTTGCCATCATAGTTAAATCTCAAATCATCAGGTATTCTCCCGCGACTGAAAATCATGATATTTGACTTGCTAATATTTACTTTCATGTTCCCTTTATCGCAATATGTTTTGAAACCATCCAGCATGTTTTGAAGGTCGTTTGGGGTTTCTGCTAATAATGCAGTGTCATCTGCATATAACAAACAAAATAACTTTAGGTACACACCGAGCTTGTTTTCAAGTAATTCAGATACCGAATTAAGACCATTATATTCTCTGATGATAAGAAACATTGTATATCGTTGAGAAAGATGGAGAAAAGGAAAGATGACATATTTTCAGCTTGCCTGACTCCTTTTTCACATCTGAAGAAATCTGACGTTTCTCCATTATTTACTATTCTTGACTTTATCTCACTGTATATATTGACTATAATTCTATGGATGTTTCCATTGATGTTATTAGCTAATAATTTGTACTATAGTGCCTCACGCTAAACAGTATCAAAGGCCTTTTCAAAGTCAATAAAAGCACAATATATGTTCTTCCGTTTTTGACTTTTGATTAGTTCAAATAGCAAATGTACGGTGAAGATATTGTCAATTATGGAATAACCTCTACAAAAGCCAGATTGGTTTTTCGTTCATAATCTGAAAATCCTTAGAGAATTTAGTTAATATATTGCTAAGTATTGCTGTGAATAGTTTACTTACACAGCTCAGAATGGTAATGGGTCGATAGTTCTTAGGATCCAATACAGATCATTATTTTTAAAAATTGGTATAATATTTCCTTCGACCCAATACTTAGGAATTACTTCTGTTGAGAATACAACATTAAAAAGTTTTTCATAAAAAGGTAGCATTATTTCTTTGGTAGCCTTAATGTATTCGTTTTTGATCTGATCATCACCGCTTGATTTGTTATTTTTCAAATTTTTAACACATTTTTCTATTTCAGTAGTTGATATTGGCTCATTAAGTCTAATGTTAATCTGTTGTAAATCAACGTTGCCTATTTCATTTTCAAGTTCTTGCTTTGCTTCTGAGCTGATAGTAGGTGAACTATTAAGTCACGGAAAAAGTTAAATAAGGCTTCAGTAGATATATCATTATGCTTACTTTTCTTTGGATTGATTATCTTCCAGTATTCTTTAGGATGTTTTGACTTCATTTCATGTAATTGTTTTTTAATCTTTTTCCTGTATTTAGCCAAGTCTTTATTTAAAATTAACTTATAATATTTTCTTGTCTGTGCCATATAAGATCTAGCGTTGTCCTATTTACATCTAGTAAAATAATTCTTACTTTTCCTGAATTTTGTTCCGTGCCTGTTTACATGCCGAAGAAAACCAATGTTTGTCATCATTTAATTGATTAGTAATTTGAGTACCCGTTTTAAATGTTCCGAATACAGTAGCTGCAGCATTTATGTACATTGTATTAATTTTTTCAACACTTTTAATAATCGATTCCGCTGTGACTTGGTGCAATTGAAATAGTTGGTCTATACCTTTACTCATGTTGTTAATCTCTTCAACATTAATTGACCTAACGAAAATATCTCGTTTACTATTATCCCACGGTTTAATTACTTCAGAGCAACGGTTATTGTCCGGGGTTAGCGGGGAATTTGAAGGAAACTTGAGAGACAATGTGATGGGAGAATGTACGTCAGATAAGAGTATATTTACATCATCAACCGACATGTTTAATACATATTCTAAAAGATTGTGACTAGAAATGAAGTAATCAACTACGCTTGACCCTTTACATGTATAGTATTCCCACTTGTAGTGTCGCCTATACGACCATTCAGTATGTACAGATATTATTAGTTTTACACATTTCCAGGAGTAATCTCCCAAATGTGTTTACAGTTTTTCGGAGGTATTTCTGACCTGTTGAACTATAATTTCAGGATAAAATGCGTTGGGGAAAAAGTCAACGACATGCTCATCATTATTAAAATTTAAATAATCATTTTCTGCACCGGTTCTTGCGTTAAAGTCACCAACTAACAACAAATACTTGTCATCATTCATTAGTTGGTGCATTTCAGATTCAATACTGTTAAATGCATCTCTGCTACTGTATTTGGAATGTTCGGGTGGGATGTATACTACGCCAATTATAACACTTTTATCTAAATTGATAACATATTTGGACAATTCAAACCATAAAACAAAGCTACTTTCGTTTCCGTGTACATGCAAGTATTGTTTCAATTCAGATTTTAAACCTTATACAATCCCTCCTGACCTTGTTTTACTGTACTTTTCCTGGTTTTTTTTATGACAAACTAATAATCCTCCAATTTCAACACATCCATGTCGTCAGTTTTAGTTTCCTGGAAACCTACGATATCATGCTTCGATTAAGTCTACGCCTGATTCCACAGCAGTTGAGTGAAAGTACCTTAAGATGGTGGGATGAAAATCTGACGTCATTAGACTTCGTGTTGTTCCCCCTGCGTCCCTAGGGACCTTCAGGAGTAGACCTCATACGTCCACGTTTTGGATTACGACGCCGATTCGGGGTTTCCTGTGAGTTGTAACTTGCGTGGCTCCGTGTGGCCAGTGGTATCACAGTAGACGATGATATACCGGAAGCGGAAGTCCCAGTGAATGTTCTAAATACTGAGTTATTTAATTAGTAATACAACCACAAGAGGTTTATAAAGTGTTAAAAAAGGCAAAAGTTGGTAAAGCGCCTGGTTTCGATGGTTTGCCTACGGAAGTGCTTAAAAATGATTCAGTGCTGTATGTGCTGTGTAATCTTTTCAATTTGTGCTTTACTTCAAATGTTATACCGGGTTTAACGAGGAGGGGTGTGATCGTTCCAGTCCACTGTGGATCCTCGTGAGCCCCTAGGCTACACAGGTATAACGTTAGCCTCGTCGGTGTTTACAGTATATTGTGGTATTCTGAACGACCGTCTGGATTCCTGGGTGGAAACAAACGACATACTTAGCGATGAACAAAATGGTTTACGGAAGGGCCGATCTACTGTTGACCATATTTCGACGATGACGTCAATTATCGAGAATAGACAACGTAAAAAACTTTCTACTTAAACAGTCTTTATTGACTTTAAAAAGGCATATGACAGTATAAACAGGCCTTTGTTATTCCGTAAACTTAATAAACTAGGAATTACTGGTAACCTCTTTTCAGCTATAAAGTCTTTATATAAAAATGTACAAGGCTATGTGAGAGCAAATGGATTAAGTACGGAGTAGTTTGACGTCACGTGCTGTTTAAAACAAGGATGTACTTTATCACCGATTTTATTCAACTTGTATATAAATGACCTTATAACATATTTCAATAGTTTGGGGGTTGATATAGAGGTAACGGAGCGTAAAATAGGTGCCCTACTCTATTCAGATGATCTGGTGATCATGGCTAGTACTGAGCGTGGTCTCCAGTTATTATTAAATGGTCTAAATACTTGGTGTGAATCCAATAAACTTAATATTACACTGATAAGTCGGCTATTGTTCATTTCGTCCAACGTCTGTAACAGTCAGTGATAGTACGTTTTCGTGTGGGAAGCTAGCCCTAGAAATACGTAGCCAGTATACATACCTGGGTCTTACATTTACGGAACACTTGGATTTTAATGTAACGGCAAAACTCGTGGCCAAATCAGCGGGTAGAGCACTTGGTTTGTTAATAGCTAAATCTAAATCAATAGGAGGCTACCATATAAAACCTTCACAAAACTGTATGAGAGTACGGTGTGGCCAGTAATTAGTTACGGTGCTGCTATATGGGGTACACGTACATTTAGATGTAGTGTGGCTATTCAAAATCGCGCATGTAGATTTATCTAGGCCTTGGTCGCTATGCACCTAACGTAGCGGTTAGCGGGGACATGGGTTGGACTCCAGTAATAGTGAACCAATGGCAAGCTGTTTTTAGACATTGGAGTCGTCTTCATAATCTGTCGGATACTAGATTGAATAAGGCTGTATCTACATGGAGCGAGCATATAGGTATTCACCGAAATAAAAATTGGAACTTCAGGGTAATTTCCAGACTCGGGGAACTAGGCTTGGATAACTATAGCACAGGTCCAATTAATAGTAAAAATTTACTTAAGGACGCTAAGGTCCGTGGCTTGGAATTGTTTATTGAAAATTGGGAGAGGGAACTTAACCGTCCCGGAGCCAAAAATTGTAGTTCTGGAGGTAACAAACTACGTACGTATAGGTTATTTAAGTTTAATTTTGAGGTAAAAAAAATATAATATGTTAGTAATGCCTAAATCACATCGTAGTGCGCTAGCTAAGTTTAGGTGTGGGGTTGCACCGATACGCATCGAACAGGCCGGTATGAGAGAATACATTTGAGTGAAAGAAAGTGTTTCGCGTGTAAAAGCGTAGTAGAAACAGAGAGTCATGTTGTAATAGAATGTAACTTGTATGATGATCTCCGACCGGGTCTATTGCAGAAGGCTAGTAAAATCACAAGTGATTTTTACAATATGAGTGAAGATGGAAAGTTAGTTGTAACCCTTACTTGGCGAGGTCCTGTGCCAAAACCGGTGTTAATATTCTTAATCGCCGTCGCAACTTGATCGATAATTAAGCAGTAACATGTCTTTTAATGTCAATTATTTTCATAGTTTTATATTGGCAATTTTTTTAATTCATAAGTATGTACATATATGTAATACTTTTACAGTCTAGAATGATAGGGGAAGAGTGAGTGTCTCGTAAGTCTAATATAGACAGGATGCAAGGGTGGGTGAGTAGACATATTTTAGAGATCGTAATACTTGTACCTTTTACACGTGACACTATAATAAACTAATTTGAATTAGAATTTGAATTTGGTATGGAGGATCTCCCGTCATCACCCCATGCTATTTTACAAAATAGGGGAACTGAGAACAAGCCACCGATATATTGACGTGTTAATTGTACAATTTTGACCTGTCCTTCTTCCGCTAATTGGCATAATCGTAACTCGTGGTGATTTGACCCCTATCGGCTGTGACGTCACAAGTTCAACCCATGTAGCGGTAACCATCGAAGGAATAGGCGATTATCAAGAACAGCCAAGGTCATATAGCGTCAGATTAAGATTTTTTTCGAATATACGAGTTTGAGGGAAATTAAACAGAAATATGTTTTCGATCAAAGATATTTCTTAATTTTAGCTGGAAAGACAGTTTGCAATCAGTTTCTTTACTCTACACAGAGACGTATATAATTTATATCAGAGACGTATGTATTATACGTCTCTGTTTATATGTTTCTGCTCTACACTGAAAACTTATCCAATCATGTCGTCATTGAACAGCACTACGTCGTGATCAGTTTCTGTGCCGGAATATTTATATTAAAAAAAGGTACAGACTGTGGTACCTCTACGGTCTAAAGATACGAAAATATATCAGTGAAAATGTTTACAAAATAACTTCAACGTTGGTGTCTGCTGTTTTTAAATGTCAATATTTTTAATGACAAATCGACGACATTGTGTCTTCCTTATGTTAGGTCGACGACATTTCAAACATTTGATTGCATACAATACAGTACTTGTTTAATTTAGTTTAAACATATTTTATTGCCTAAAAAATGCAAAAGGATTTGGCACAAGTTACATGAACATTATAAACGCCCTTTTCTTATAAGATACATAATTAAATAATTGTATATACACATCATAAGATGGCTTTCATAGTTTAAATCACTACATTTATCTATTATTGAGAGAGAGAGAGAGAGAGACTTTTATGTACAAATTATAGTAGATTTTAAAATTTGTCATGAAAATGGAACCAGCCAGCACAGCCAGCGCAGTGATATCCTGGCACTATTCCATACTTTGAGCTATTCAACAGTTCGTCACGTCCCGTGCTTTGTGGCTTTCTCCTTTTCATTCCACCCTTTCTCGAAAATTCGTTTCCTCCGCACTGACTGTAACTGAATGGCCCATCACATGCCTATATTACATACATTATATACAACGGTAAGTGGAACTATTTACAGAAATAACGTAACGCACATCTCCACACTCACTCGCATACATTCAAGCACACGCACACTTGCATTCACGCTCTCGTGCACTTAAAAGAAAGTTAAACATTACAGAGGATTACTAAAATAATAAGGAACACACAAGTGCACGTTTTGCCATGTAATACGGACACAAGCTAAGAAATGAATATGAAAGATAATGAGGACTTTTGGAGAGGAGACAGAAGAACGTGACCATATTTAAAACCTGCGAGTACTCGATACATGCTGTTGGACATATATAAATATATTTTTTATTTTCTTCACTCGAATAATCTTCATGGCCATATAATAATTTCTCTAAGCTTAGAGGTAAGTATTCATAAAGATTTCTAAACATTTGAAATCTTTGATCAGTATATATACTGCATGTAAAAAAGAAATGATGAACATTTTCATTAGGATATCCACATGCACAAATAGGAGAGTTGATTAGGTTAACATTAAAGAGATCATCATTTAAAGGGCTGCATTTATGACGGAGTTTGGTTAGTAAAATATTTAACTTACGGTCACCGGCTAAATAAAAAACAGGCACTTTAAATGTTTCATTTTGTTTTTTGAGGCAGTTTGTGAAGCTCTTAAAAGAATGTGCAGTTTTAATATTAGTGTCAAGCTCATTCCATAGTCTTAAAGTAGAAGGTATGAACGAGTTGAGTGAAGATTGTAAGCGGAAATTAGGAATGGAATAGTTCTCAGAGTTTCTCAAATTATAAGGAGTTAAAGTAGCTACTAGTGGCGGGAGAAGGTCAGTTAGGTAAGAGGGAGTCATATTGTTGTGAATTTTGTAGAAAAGTTGAAGTTTGCGGCGGGTGCGACGTTGAGACAAGACTTCCCAAACAGTTTCGAAGTAAAGAGACGCTCTACTATCAAAAGATGGCAGGCCGGTGACAATACGCACCGCTTCTAACTCGAGTTTTCAAGTTTATTTGCATCGGCAGTTGTACAACCGTCCCATACTACGCAACAGTATTCAAGCAGAGGGAGTATAAAAGTAAGATAAATTCTGTTTAATGTCTTGCGATTTAAAGTATATTTTAACTTGCGGAGAATTCCTATTTGTTTCTTAACAGTTTTACAAATGTTATCAATATGGCGAGTCCATTTACAGTTAGCATCTAGGAAAATCCCTAGATGTTTAAGATGTTCAATAAAATCAATATTAACATTATTAAAAATAAGATTGACATCAAGCTCAGCATTGGTATTTGAAATTAGTAGTGCTTCAGTTTTATTAGGACTAAATTTAACAAGCCAATTTTCTGCCCAGTTATGATTTTTTTTAAAGATCTCGGTTATTAGTAGTTTCAAGTTCAATTGCGGAAGGAGAAGAGACGGATAGGGAAGAAGCATCAGCAAAAAGACGGGAAGGGCTGACGAGGTTATCAGTTATATCGTTGATATACAAGAGAAAAAGAAGCGGACCTAAGACAGAACCCTGGGATACACCAGCATTAGTTGTTTTAGTATGAGAAGAAACATTGTGGATGAAGACTTGTTGATGGCGATTCTGTACATAATCGGATAGCCAGTCTAAAAGATTTCCATTAATTCCATAGCTTTTTAATTTGTGTACAAGACCTGCATGCCAAACCCGATCAAAAGCTTTGGAAATGTCGCTAAAAACAAGACAGGTATGATGACGGTTTTCTAGGTTTATACATACATTATGATAAATTTCAATTAGTTGATGCACTGTAGAGTGAAATGGCTGAAATACAGATTGGTATTTCTATAACAATGAATTTTCTAATATATAATTATGCAGAAATTTTGTAATAACTTTTTCAAAAACTTCCCTTACAGTGCTTAATAAAGCTATTGGTCTATAATAACTGGGCCATTGTTTATCACCTTTCTTAAAAATGGGCATGACTAAAGCTTTTTTCCAGGAATTGGGATAAATTCCTTGATCAAGAGACTTTCTGAATATAAGAAATAGCGGAAATGAAAGATAAAGAGCTGTGTTTTTAAGCATTTGGTGACAAATTTTATCATATCCAACAGCTTTACCTAATTTTAGAGACTTAAGGATGTCAACAATATCAGCTTGTGTAAATTTTTTTTTATCTATACGACTTTGGGTTCTCATATCAACTTGTGGTAGAGGTACACCTGAGTCGTCTATAGTAGAGATAGACACAAAATAGTCATTTAAAATATTAGCTTTCCGTTCATCATCTACTGCAGTAGAATTAGTAATAGGGTCTTTTAGAGGAGGTATAATGTAAGATACATCTGCAATTTTAGTTAATCTCCGAACCAGTTTCCAAAAATTCTTTTGATTAGTTTTTGCATAATTATCTTAAAGTCCATTAATATCAGCATAAAAATGTTCTTTTGTCCTACGTTTGAGATCGTTGACATTGTTTCTATGTTTTTTAAAATTTAGCTAAATTCTCTACAGAAAAAACTCTTATAACTTTTATTTTTTTATGCAATCTATTTCTAATCCTAATTTCACGACGTATTTCAGTAGTAAACCACGGTTTATCATTCGGTCTAACAGTAATAACCTTAGTTGGAATACAAAGATGGGCATATTCCAAATACTTATCTGTAAAAAAACATTCCTAAATACGTATTGCCAATCGGTGTTTTGTAACAGGTTATTAAATTTAGGATAGTCAGCATTTTTATAACACCAAATCATGCGTTTAAATTTGTTAGTAAGAGAAATGTTTAGTTTAATTTCAACGAGAGTAGCGTCATGGTCGGAAATGTCCCTGTCAATTTCAATAACATCGGAAAAACCAACAACGCACATATCGCTCACGAGCACGGGGTCAAGGAGCGAAGCACTTGTTTGGGCCTACCCGATTTGTTTGGTTTATTACATTAGAAAACAGATACGTGCGGATAATGTCGTTCAGTTTATGACGAGTTTCAACGTTTATGTCACCAACTATAATGACATGTGGGTTTTCATCAAGTGCATTTTCAATGGAGTTTTCAAATTGTTCCCAAAATGGATTTACACAGTCATTTGGTCTATATACTGTACATAGAAGATACGAGGAGTTATTAAAAATAATTTCGACCCAGATGGCCTCACCTGATGGAAATTCTAAATCAAAACGCCGCTGGGCAGAGATTAAAGGCGAAATCTAAACAACGACACCCCCACCCTGTGAATATTCACGGTCTTTCCGGAAGGGATTATTATTAAAAGCTGGAAGTGCTATTTCTTCGTCAGATATACTGTTGTCTAAGTGGGATTCCGTGATACATACTACGTGAAATTCGTCTGCAATATTTTCAAGGTGAGTTAGCTTATTTCGTAAACTACGTATATTTAAATTGAAAATTGTTAATTCATCGGAAGATACATCAGGCCCAAGGTTTTCATGTATGTCCATGCAAATCAATAATAAAAGATGGAGGATAAGGATGAAATTAGTGTTACTGAACTAGCTATGAATAACATAAAAGAGAATACTGTATTGCGTGGTCTTAAATGTAAGAAGAAGGATTTCAAATAGATTTCTAAATTCATCAAATACGAAATTTAAATTAATTTTAAATATTGAAGATTAGCTCGAGTGGTTACGGTGTGTACGCATGTAGAAATTGCCGACCGCCACCCTGTGTGCTACTATATCGTTACCCATTATCAAGAACGGTCATGGTTGGGTGGCTATCGGCAAAGAACATTCAATTCAATTCAATTCAAGTTTATTCCGGGGGCCTTACGACCCATAGGCATACATAAATATAATACATAATATAACATACATATTTGGAGAGTGATCTCTCATGACATGCATACAGAACACAGAAAGTAACAAACAACATACTGACAGAGACGGGAGGTAACTCCGTGGCAATATTATCTTGATTGCGATTACATAAATGCCGAGTCAATCTACCAATTATTACTAAGTTTAATGAATATACATTTGACACCATTAGCAATAATACTTGTATTATACAGACAGACAGACACACACACACACACACACACACACACACACAGACAGACAGACAGACATACACACACACACAGAAGTATAAGTAATAATTATTTTTCAGTATATGCATGCTTTACTTTGCATTCGAAATGATACATGAAATACATATGAAAGGTGTTTAACGATAACATTCGCTTTTAGCCAAAGTATGTTTTTCTTTACTTAACGACAGAATGCCAAGGTATACATGGTTACAAAACATACCTATTGCATACGTATTTGGAGAGTGATCTCGCATGACAAGCATACCGAACACAGAAAGTAACATAAACATGTATGTATAAAATACATCATAAACATAATAGTACAAGAAAAATTAACTTAAGTTAAATTTAACTTAACAAACACATACTGACAGAGATGAGCCAATGTTACCTTGAATGGGATTACATTAGTGCTGAGTCAATCTACCACTTATGCATCACTTATTGATTAAGTTTAGTATTAAATATATGTTGTACAACATCAGCAATCATACTTCTGTTATACAGACAGACAGAAGTAAAAGTAATAATTCGTTTTCATCGATGACATGCTTTTCTTGGAATTCGAAATATACCTGAAATACATATGTGAGGTATTTAACGATAATATTCACTTTTAGCCAAAGTGCGTTTTTCTTTTCTTAAAGGCAAAATGAATATATTTTCCAAGATTATTTAGTTCCTTAACATTATTTATACTTAACAGTTGCACAAGTTTGAAAACGCTTGGTGATTTATAATAATACCTTTAATATACCTTAGTCTAATTTCTATATAAAATGGACATTGCAGTATAAAATGGAACTCATCTTCAATTTTAAAACTTTGGCAACATTCACATATTCTGCGTCTCCTATCAATGTTGTGATAGCGGCCATTTTCGATTTTTAACTGGTGTGATGACAATCTAATATTGGCTATAGATGTTTTATATATATTATCAATAGGTTTCAGTAAATAATATTGCATGCAAAAATGATCAATTAGATGTTTGTATAGGTCACCTCTGGCAGCATTTATAATTCTTGCTCTCATTTCCTGGGCGTAACAATCTTTAAATCGTTGTTCTACTACTTTGTACATATTACCATTTATAGTATCACTGGTCCAAAAGTAAGATAAACCATTGTTTACACCTGCGTATACACCTGTCCAATAGTACAATCGGACTCGAGGTGAAGGTCACACAGAAGTAAACAAGAGGGAAGTGGGAAGGGAAGGGGGAATAGTAAACAGGAAAGGTAAATAAAAGAAAACATAGATGGAGAACCGAAGGATGTTCCTGCTGCTATAAAGAAGAGTAAGTGTTAAACTGAGTGTTAGGTAGATAGACCGACAGATTATGATAATTTTGTATATAATGACAATGTATAGAAAAATGGGAAAACTATTTACATTTTCAGCATGGTATAACTATATGAATAACATAGTCATTAATTATATACAAGTCAGCTTGGCACAAACTGATTATACAAATGTGTACAATTGGTACACAAACAACACAGGGTAGGGTACTATAGGTAGACACTTTAGATAGCTTATATTGACAAGGTAGACAGAATCAGACTACGTAGAGGGTTACACATAGACCATATCATCTGATCATAGGTAAAACGAAAGAAGGCATGGGTAACAACGTAGGCATTTATTGGGGAGACACGTGAATCATACGGATATCAATCAAGACAGGCTACCTGTTTTAGTGATATCAGTGAAAACAATATAGTTGTCTTCTGTGATATCAACCATCATAGGATACTTGATTTGAGATATCAATCATCACAGGATATCTGGAATTGTGGTTCTTGACAATCAACACAGGATAATTATTTGAAGATTCAAAACAACACATATTACTTCTTTTGGATATCAAACAATACTTGATACCTATTTTGGATATCAAACAATAAATAGTACTTGTTTTTGAGAGCAAACAATGAATAATACTTGTTTTAGATATCAAACAATGAATAATACTTGTTTTAGATATCAAACAATGAATAATACTTGTTTTGGATATCAAACAATAGATGATACAATGCATATTACTTGTTTAGGTTAGCAAACAATAAATGATATTTATTGTTGGATATCAAACAATAAATTATATTTATTTTGGTTATTAAACAACAAATTATACTTATTTTGGATCTCAAACAATAAATAATACTTGTTTTGGATATCAAACAATGAGTAATACTTGTTTTGGTTATCAAACAATACGTTATACTTATTTTGGATATCAAACAATAAATAATACTTGTTTTAGATATCGAACCAATAAATAATACTTGTTTTAGAAATCAAAACAATAAATGATACTTGTTTTGGATATCAAACAATAAATTATATATGTTTTAGATATCAAACAATAAGTTATATCAGTTTTAGATATCAAACAATAAATGCTATTAGTTCTGATATCAAACAAATGATCCCTGTTTTGATATATAAAATAATAAATTATATTCGTTTTTATTATCAGGCCAGAAATGATACTTAATTTGGGTATCAAACATTATATGATACTTATTTTGGTTATAAAACAATAAATGATATGTGTTTTGGATATCAAGCAATATATATATGAAACTGATGATACTTGCCTTAGATATCAAACGAATGACACTTTTTTAAATTCTTTTTAAATATCTAACAATAAATAACATCATTCTGTATGCAATACAACCATATTGATGTCCAATATAATGGTAAGTTTGCATTACGATACAAGGATATGAATATCTCTAAAGGATTAACTATGTATATGGATCGATAAAAAGGATACTGGATCATCACGTTAAGTGATAATAGTACACACATCTTGAACGTACGTGACATTTTCAGTCAACAGTGAGGTTATTCGAGCGGAGAAAGTTGCAGAAGATATAGACGGTGCTGATGAAGATGTTGCTGATGCTGGTTGCAGGACGCGATACACTAAATCAAAGTACTGAGAGTACTTCAGTACTGATCATGCAGAGGAGTCATTGTGAAGAGTTGGAATGATGGAAGTGCAGATGGTGAATGTTTTTGATTAGGATTTTTTCCGAGTCTCTCGATCGTTTGAAGAAAATTCTCCCATCGCTGGTCCAGTAAGAATCAATGGACTTGGTCCATTCGGCTTGTTTAAGATCCTTAACTATCGCTTGCCTAGCTTTGGTCAGGTATTCGGTAATGAAGAGTTTAGACGGGTTATTTTTTAAGCGTTTTTTTATTTTTGAATACAGAGTTTTTAAGATTTCAGCTGCTAAACCGGCATATAATTTGATGTTTCCCTTCGCTAGTGGGCTTCCCAATTACATGAGACCTATAAATAATTTCAGGGCATAGTTCAACATTTAGCTGAGATTTACAGATGTCAATAATGACTGGGTCAGTGAAACGTTGTTGCTCTCTAGATAACTGAATGTTATGAAATCTGAGGGTGTTACTCCTACCGTACTGCTCAAGCTCCCCGACTTGGAACGCTAGGGAGCTAACCTGATTCTCAAGAGTTGAGCATTTGGATGACAAGGATTCGTTTAATGTCTTAAGTTCATTGATTGCAGTGGCCTGGTCATGTATCGTCTGCTGTAGCGGTATACTCATGTCTGCCATAGTATCGCGAACAATAGTCTGGAAAGTTTCACGGAGGTGGGGTATGCACGCCTCAGCCCATGCAGGTGCTATACTGGATACAAATGAAGGACTGGATAGGGGGGAATGCATCAAGCTGGTAAGGTCTATAATCTTGCCTTTGCCTACATCAAGTTGGAGTGGCTGGCCCTCCTCCATAGAGGAAGGTACCCCCAAGAATGAATTCCGCCTTCTATGGGTTGGGTGGTCAGTAAGCCTGGGGGACACTGAGTCCGGAGACTTCCTTTTAGCTGGGCCTGACGGGGTGGTCCTTGAAGCCGACCTTATGTAGTTAGAGTAGAATGACCAAATACGAAAAATACTAGAACGTGTTTAGTGGTCTATGTATATGACCTATACAAAGACATGTAAACCAAGATGGCTGAAGTTTTCGAACAAAGGACAGTGACGAGTCGGTTGACAAAAACATAAACGTCTCTTCATGGGTGGGTATAATCGGAGTGAAGATAGCATTATGTCAAGAAGATTAATTAGCACGCTGTCAAAATGACAGATATGTACCCACCGTCTAGAACACACACAGATGTATAACACAGCATTTCTTGGTGGAGCTGGTCAGATTAGGACAATGCAGATCGCCATCTTATGACGTCACCCCGACAGTACCTGTGTATTGATGACATTTCCGTCCACGTTCTTCCCCTGATCAGTATGGAGTTCTATTGGGCAACCAATCCGCAAAATAAACTCCTCCACTAGCATCTTTGAGATGGAATCCGCCTCCTGGTTCGGAAGGGCGAAGAACTCAATCCATTTGGTAAACTGATCTATTATTACCAATATGTATTTGTTCCCCTTTCTGGTTACCGGGAGGGACCCCACAATATCCAAATGCAACCTCTCCGTAGGAAGTCCTGCACGATAAGCACCAAGGCCCGCCTTTGGCCTAACCCGAGCTTTTTTGGCCCTGTTACATGTTTCACATGACTGGACATATCTTCGACAGTCCTCTGCCATTCCACGCCAAATGACGGAGTTTTTGAGCCTCTCAAATGTCTTCTCACGCTCTAGATGCCCTACAGACTCTGCATCATGGCACTGTTGGAATGCCTCTTTCTTCATCCCGATGGGAACCAGCGGTTTAATTTCAAGCGGATCCTCCCAGCGGTAGTACAACGCCCCCTCCCTGATTACGACCTGTGACTTGCAGGACCACCAATGTCTGACCACCAGTCCGGAAAGGCGTAACTCCTGCTTAGTCGGGACTGACCCTGTCTCTAGCCAATCCATTAGTTGTTTGAGATCAGGGTCGTCTCTCTGCTTGCTCCGTAGCTCCTGAGGTGTCGGGGCACCCACCCAATTACAGTCGGACACCTGTATGTCGTCAGTCAAACGAGCTTGACGGATGGTGAGGGGGGCGACGTTATCAATGTCCTCCTCAAAAACCTGCCACTGGCTCGGGCTTGAGTGCAGTATGGACAGCCACCACAGGGCAGCGCACTTAAAGGTACTTCTGGGGAATAGCATTCATACGGAGACAACTCATCCGGTATTCGTGACAATGCATCAGCATTTCCATGGCATTTTCCCGGTCGATGTTGGATTGTCATGCTTTACTGTGATAACTCCTCAACCAACCTCGCAAGCTGGCCTTCTATGTGTTTGAAGTTAAGCAGCCAGGTTAAACTGCAATGATCTGTTCTAACAATGAAAGGTCGCCCAAGCAGATAATGGCGGAATTGCCTCGTGGAGGTTATGCTCGCCAACAGTTCTTTCCTTGTGGTGCAGTATTTCCTCTGTGGAGCTGTCAAGACCATGCTAGCATAACTCACTACCTTCTCCTTCCCATCCTGTACCTAGCTCAACTCGGCACCCAGAGCCTTGTCAGTAGCATCAGTATCCAGGATGAAGTTTCCCTCTGTATGCGGGAAAGCAAGTGTCACTGCATTGCACAGAGCCTCCTTGATTTCCTCAAAGGCCTGTTGATGCTCATCCATCCAGGCCCACTCCTTTTTCTTGCCCTTCAGTTGATGAAGGGGCCATGTCATATCTGCTAGGTGTCTCGGTGGTAGTTTACAAAACCTAGGAAGGATTCCAGCTGCTTCTTATTCTTCGGTGTTGGCCAGTTCTTTACAGACTCAACGTGTTCTGGATTGAGACTCCCTCCGCTGATACAATTTTCCCCAGGAACTTGATCTGGCGTTGGAACAGATGACATTTGGAGGGTTTTACATTTATTTTTCATCGTCTAAAATTTCATTAGCTTTTGATTTCGATTTGTTGAGAATATGAACGAAATAATTAACAATTTTGAAAGTCTGGTTATAGTCTTTACATAATTTATGTATGCATCACCACTCATAAAAGAAACAATGGATAATTCATTTATGTCGAAATCAACAATAATTGTCCAGACAACATACCCGAGTTCAACGCCCCTTTTCAGCAACGTTTTACTTTTTCACAACGCATGCCGATTTATAACTAGTTACAGACAGAAACTGTTTAATTTTATTTGGCATCATTACCTGTCAAACCTCAGTGACAGTTACACAATTTGAAATGCAATCCGGTGTTTCAAGTATAACAATGTTTTCTTTTCTTAATTTCATTTTTATACATCTCTATACACTTTCTTTTATAGACTTATCGACAAATATTTAATATACACTTTCTTTCTATAGCAATTACCAAACAGTTTTTCCCACCTTATTTCAATCATTATTTTTGTGACCTGACGGAAGCACGCAGAGGATTTAATATCAGGAGAAAACCCGCGTGGTCGGGCAGGAAACCGGGATTGAATCCGGCCATCTTAGTGAAGACGAGCGCGCTATCCACTACGCCATCCGACCCATCATATACGTTACGCACAAGAACAAATATCTTCTTTAGCTTTGAAAATGGCGTCATTGATGCAAAAATTATATTGTGAATACATTTTTACCAATCATCAACGATACAAAAAATCTACATACGGGAGACCGGGGCAAGTTCGGCCACCCCTGATAGTTGTGTTTTCGAGCTAATATTTACAACTTTAAAGATCTAAGCAGTTAAGTTGGCTGGGCACTCACACGAAAAAATGGCGAGGAAAACTCTAATATAAAATTACTAAACTGGAGAAAATTACTTTTGAGAGGGTAGACAAAAAATCATGATATAGCTTCTAGTTATATGCGAACTTTCTGTAAACGGCATTGCTATTTTTTTACGGTCAAACGTGTAACACACTGACAGCTTCAAATGATAATACATAAAAGCCAATCCAAGCACTCACAACCATATGGCTGTACGATAAGTATTTATTGAAATATCAATTTGGGCCCGGACAGTTTCCGCCAATGATACCGTTGCAAGTTCGGCCCATGTAACACATAAAAAGTTGTAAAATTGGGTGTAAAATC
The DNA here is from genome assembly GCF_002113885.1 of Mizuhopecten yessoensis. NCBI lineage: Eukaryota > Metazoa > Mollusca > Bivalvia > Pectinida > Pectinidae > Mizuhopecten > Mizuhopecten yessoensis. Next base: position 482,159 of record NW_018408317.1, read on the forward strand.
GGACTTTGCTTTATAACGTCATAATTAAGCTGATTCAAATGGGGCCGAACTTACCCGAATGCCTGTCCGAACTTATCCCATTGCGGGGCTCGTTCGGCAATCCGATCACCCGACAGGGAAAATTAAATAATGTTCAAAAACGGACGTGCTGCCATACTTCCCAGAACAGACTTTAATAAAAATGGGTCGAATTTGCCCCGATCTCCCCTATTGTTATGTCGGTCTTAATCTCATTATTCAATTATAGCCTTTGGCTGAGTTCGATACCTGTATTTATCGACCCGAGAAAAGATATATTGACCGAGGCCACAGGCCAATACAGGCAGGCCAGGCAAGCGGTACACCATCTCATGACCAAACGTCAGAGGAGACCTTCGTCAAATCGGTCGAGTAGCGGTGGTCGGAAGCCAATACCACTTTACGGATTTGCAGTTGGAACGTACAGAGGGGTTTAAAAAATAGGATTGAGAACACTGATTTTTGTAATACCTTTAGTCAGGCGGACATTGTTGGCCTTTCGGAAAGTTGGTTAGCAACGATGATGACTTAACTGTAAAAGGTTTTGAGTGTTTCAAAATGTAAAGGAGGAGGTTTAGTATGTCTTTTCAAGCCATGGCTTTGCGATTTTATTTCTCTGGATTCGGTAGAATGAGACAGTATTCTATGGATTAGAGTTGATGGTTGACTTTTCCCTGATCAGAAAAGTGTTTATATAGCACTTACATATTTACCGCCGGATGGTTCTGTGTTTCATCGTACTTATGACGAAGACTTCTTTTCGTTGTTAGAGAACAATATCGGCCACTATAGTACTTTAGGTATGGTGTTTGTAACTAGAGATCTTAACAGCAGGACTGGCCGGGAACCGGACTATATACCTATAGACGCGCTACATGACAGCGTTCATCGGCAACTTGATGGGTTTATTTGTTACCCTCAGGAGCCATGTGACGTCACGCGTAACTCAGAGGACTCGAAAGTTACTACGTTTGGTCGTAATCTGCCGAGCTATGTAAGTCAACGGGTGTTCATATCCTTCATGGTCGGACGACAGGTGACCCGGATGGTAGATTAACATTTTGTAATTCTAATGGTACTAGTGTTATAGACTATGCATTAACTGATAAAATGTCAATGTCGTCTGTCAAATGTTTTGAAGTAGGTTGTTTCAGTGAACATTCGGATCATGCGCCAATACGTCTAATATTGAATTGTCTACTGTCAGAAAACACTGAATGTAATTGTTGTTCTGTTAATGATAAGTATGCTACAGTAAATAACGTAGCGTGGTCAGATAAAGCTAGAAGCAAGGTAACAAACGACATTTATGATGCTAGACTCTTGATCGAAAGCTCGGTTGGCCCGCTTACTGACTCAAAAGAAAGTATTGATACATGTTTAGAAAATTTTGTGGAATGTACTCGTACTTTATTTGATAAATTTTGTCTTTCCAGTAGAAAAGTATTGAATTGTTCATGTTCTTGTCATACTATTACCTCTGTAAACAGAGGACCAGATAAGCCCTGGTTTGATAACAATTGTAGATCGTTGTACAAAATATATAAAAGTGCATTATCAGTGTTTAATGTTGAACGGTCATTGGCCAACAGAATAAGTCTTACACAGGCTAAAAAACGGTATAAAGTTTGTGAGAGGAAATTGAGGCGAGAATATTTAAGAATGGAAGGGAACATGCTAGATTTATTAAAACGTAATAATCCTAAACAACTTTATCGTAATTTTCGGAATCGTAAGACATGTAATACTGGTGAAATATCATTAAATGATTTCTTCAATTACTTTAAAGATTTGGCAGGTGTAGCGAATTACAATGATATTTTGGAAGACAAAAACACTGTATCCTGAACTTGATATAGATTTTAATATAGATGAATTATTAGAAGTAATTAAGGGTCTATCTAGGGGTAAATCTGATGGTATTGATATGATACTTAATGAATATTTTATTGAATATAAAGATATTTTTTCACCGGTTTTATTAAGGTTATTTAACACTATGTTACAAATAGGATATTTTCCAGAGTCTTGGGCTTAAGGCGTCATTATTCCTTTACATAAAAAAGGCGATAGAAACAATGTCAATAATTATAGGGGAATCACATTAATTAGCCATTTAGCTAAACTGTTTACGTCGTTGTTAAATAATCGTCTGTTAAAATGGAGTAAACGAGAAAATATTGTTTCCGATGCTCAGTTTGGTTTTAAGCCTGGGTTTGGTACAAGAGACGCAATTTTTGGATACATAGTTTAATTATCAATTCGATAGAACGAAACAAGAGGCTTTATTGCGCTTTTATTGATTAAAGTAAGGCATTTGATAGTGTGACACACCAGAATTTGTGGTATAAACTTTGGAGAAGTGGTATTAGGGGTAGACTACTTAAGGTAATTAAATCAATTTAGGATAATGTACGTTCATGTGTGAAATTACATGGTAAATTATCCGCCGTGTTTGATCTACATGTCGGATTATTACAAGGGGAATCGTTATCTCCCATACTTTTTTCATTATTTGTAAATGATATGGAAAGTGAATTTATAAATTTTAATTGTCAAAGTTATGAATTACAGTTATTAAACCTTTAATGTTTAAATGTTAATATAGAAAAAAACTAAAATTATTGTTTTTAGAAAAAGAAAAATAATTTTACCTTATGAAATTTGGACTTTCAATGGTTAATCTATCGAAATTGTTGATAAGTTTTGTTACCTTGGATTAGTTTTTAATTATAATGGAAGATTTACTGTAACACAAGATACATTAGCTTGTCAAGGACGGAAAGAATATTACCACTTAAAAAGAAAAATGAAAGATTTTCCCCTTAATACGGAAACTATAATGTCTGTCCTCTATATACTCCTTTTACGTACCAAGGCAAACACAACACAACACCTAAATAGCAAATAGCTGCTCGACCGATAGCAAGGACGGAGTCGGCATTTATTCATAAATATAATATGAATATAATGAATACACATTAACAAAATAACTACTCTGACTTCATTTACCGTACACACAAACAATCCTCCCACATATACGCTCGCATGGTTCATCGCCCTACATCTCCTAACGTAAAACCAAGCGCGCCACCCAACCTAAAAACCTTATTAGGCGCGACAGGTGTACCAGCCTGACAATGCTTAAGTTCTTTTTACAAAATTGATCCTGGGATTTCCTAAATATGACGATGCCCACACATACATCTGTTACATAAACATCAAATTCTGCTATAATTTTATTTCAAGCTGTACTACGCCGCGCGAGGTGCGAAGCTAGAATGAACATACACGTGCCCGTAAACTACCCCTAGCATGTGCCTCAATCTGTTTGGTCAAAACCTCTGCACGGGACAGGCAACTGCCCTCGTATACTCCGTGTATACAGGACAAATAGTTCCCACTATTCTCCGAAACGCGGGAAAGTAATATTATTCGATACATATGTTGCATGTATATTGAATTATGGGTGTGAAATTTGGGGGCATAATGTATCGCCAAAAATTGAAAAAATCCATCTCCTTTTTCTCAAAGACCTATTAAATGGTAAGAAAACTGTCAATACTTCTATGGTTTACTTTGAAACTGGGAGATATTCATTATACGTGCAACGTAAAATGGCCATAATGAGATATTGGTTAACATTTTTAAGTACTAGTAACTGTGTTTTAAAATCATGTTACGACGCATTAGTCGAATTGAATATCAGAAAACCTAGTTGTAAAATTATTTGGGTTTATCAAATTAAGCAAGAACTATGTAGTTTGGGTTTTAATTATATTTGGACTTGTCAATATATACAAAATGAAAATCTTTTTTTGCAAATGTATGCTCAAAGTGTTCATGATGTATTTATCCAAGAATTACGCAGTGCTTTTGATGCATCTTCAAAATGTTATTTGTGCAAGCATCTTGTTGATACCTTTTGCGTCAAGTTCTATCTGACTAGGCCCATTAATATAAGGATACAAAAGTTATTGAGTCAATTTCGCATGCAAGCACACAGTCTTAACATAGAATCTGGGCGCTATAATAACATTCCAAGAGGTCAGAGAATATGTACAGTCTGCGATAAAATTATATCGAAGATGAAGTACATTTTGTACTACTTTGTCCTGCAGATTCTGATTTAAGAAAAACATACATCAAACAGTATTATTATCGACATCCAAGTGTCTATAAACTAATAGAATTATGTACCTGTAAAAGTGTTAAATCTTTAAATAGACTGGGTAAATATTTGTGGCAATCTACTTCTAAAAGGAAAATTATCCTCGCTCAGTAGTGATATTATATTAAAACATTATTTGAAACCACTTTGTTATAAGTGTACATGTATAATAATAGTTATTTGAGATTCGTTAATAGCGCGTTAAATAGTACTTTAATGACATCCCATGGTTCTCTCTGGCTGTTTGAAGTTATATGTAGTGTTTTCATTATGATGTCATCCTTTCATGTCGTCACATATATACAGGTAGTAAAGTCACGATTATATTGTTATATACTTCTCACAACTTTACGAAAAATCATGCTGTAAAACTGCAAGTGATGTCTGTAGGCATATAAATATTTGAATGGAATTGTCCTCCGCCATCTTGTACATTACATATGAATTTTGAATATTTAATTATGTATGTATGTGACCTATATGCTGTATTGCATTTGCATATAATAAAACTTGAAACCATATCTTTTCTCGGGTCGATAAATACAGGTATTGACCGAAGTTAAAGGCTACAATCGATCTATTATTTTACAAAACAGTAATGTTAGCAATCTGAAAAAAACTCAATGAAAAAGCTTCGGAAGTGGTACGGTACATCGTTTGGAGACACGTCATAATTTTATTTTTAGAAACACCCAGTCTTTCAACAAAAATCACGCGCTCCAAGTCAATATCTGTTTTTATCGGTTGGCACGTGATTCACTTTTGGCCAATCACTTGTCGGGAATAATATGAAAAAATAATAATAGAGTTTATATTTTATTGTTATCCCTCGACTAGCCGACTTTAAATAAATTTTATCTTGCCTCAAAAAAATAAAAGATAAAAAATACACATCTTTGAGATCCATATCGGATTACACTTTACACTGTTACCCCCGTATATACTGTGATAATAGATGATACATACATTTAATGTTACGACTCACTAAATCTCTCTGACCGCCGTTTTTGCACGGACTCTAGAATGATCGTCAACATGGAATTGCTTGTTTGGCTTTTGAAAACTCCTTATCAAATCTTACGAATATGTCTGAATCAGATTCTGAAAACGCAAATAAAAGGAAATTTGAAGGCTCTCCTGATGCCCCTGATCACCCCCGGCACAGCAGCTGGTCACGTCCGTGTGAACTCACTGCCTAACCCGACACCATTATCGGGCTTGTCCCACCATCGAATTGACATTGGGAAAGATAAAGTCATTGATATGAACACGATTATCAGATCATCACTAGCAAACCCTGATCTTGCAAAATCCATAGCGCCTGTGTCGGCTGAGGCATTCGTACCCTGTATGTGAGACATGATCAAGGTCATTATCCAGACTACTATGTCCGACCTTCTCCAACCACTCAGAGAGACAATCCAAGAACAGGAGACTATTATCACCCATCTGAAATCTTCAAATGATTTCCTTAGCGAAAAATGTGTCACACTTGAGGCGGAACTGGGTAGGTTGAGTGTTTCCCTTGATAATAAAGCTAGCTTACTTGATGACAAAATAGAACAGCTGGAACAATATGGTAGACGTAATACACTCCGTTTTCACAATGTGTCCTTAAACGCGGATGAGAAGAGGTTCACCGACCCAAAAATCATTGACATACAGTATGTCGATCCAAGCTCAAAGTGAACATGGGGAAAGACGCTATATACAGATCACATGTTACTGGACGTGAAAACCGTGATGGTAAATATCAAATTATATGCAGATTCCGCAGCTGGAACGTTAAAAATGAAGTTTTCAGAAACAAACGGAATCTTAAGCACGACCGGGAAAAACTCTTTCTTACTGAAGGCCTCACACAGACCCATCAGTCTATAGTCAAGCTACTAGGAAGGGCCAAATGGAGTAAAACCATCGATACCTACTGGACCACAGACGGACGAATCTTTGTAAAGACCTCACCGACCGCCGACAAACTTCTGATTAAAAACCTTTCTCATCTGTTTTGCAAGTGATCCCATCCCTCGTTACTGAGGATGCTGCGAGATCTGACAGTCACTGAGTTACATGTACTCTACCAGTCAGGCACATGTAGTTTGTGTCTTGAAACCAAGATTAATGAAAAAATGTAAAATAAATAATCTAATTGTCCGTAACATAAGAAGTTTTCATGATTGTCTAAATTTTGTTTAGTTTCGCTTAACAAAGTAAAGATCAAACAACTTCTGTTTTTACACAATTTTAATAAATGTATATGTACATGTAATAGTCAGAACAAACAGCAATAGCATGCATAATCACCAACATCAAAGTGTATATTTTCCCACCATGTATAACCCTCATCCACCCAATCATGTGTGTTGAAAAGAGAGAAAATATATCTCCTTATTTCTTTTCAATTTTGCTTGATAATGTAATCACTGTAAACGTTAACGTGCAATAACGAGTATAATGAACAGTAATGAATACATATGCATAAATGCATAAATAGATTTACTAAACATAATTATACAGAATATATATTTACATGTACATATTTTATGTATGCCAATAAGAATAACTGGTGAATCCGAGTGTTCCAGTTTTTGTGAGTCAACTCCGGTCAACGAACCTGATTCTGTTGTACAGTATCAACATGGAAAAAGTCGATATGTGTGTACATAGAGCACTCGGTATACGAGTGCATGAGAATGGGAAGACCTCATGAATGACTACAATGTCCACGCAAGGCACTTTGCTGTTTTTTGTATAATACTAACAGGGAAAAATACATTCTCATGACACTCGGTATACGATTGTATGAGAAAGGAAAAGAAACCTTATGAATGACTACAAAAGTACACACAGTACACTTGGGTAGCAGAATACAGTAGAAATGGCCCGACTCTGATAAACAAGGCACATGTCGAGGAAATGTAAACACAGCGGATTTACCCTACACAACAAATGTATACATGTATATATATTTGTAAACTGCATTACATTTACAATACATATAAAGTACTGAGAAGTGTATAAACCTCTTTTTTCTATGTATGTCACTTGTGTGAAAACCATGGTTACCACATCAAAAATTACCAAAAAATGCCAAAAATTGCTATTTTTAACCCAAAATTTGACCCCCGCAACTAGTAATTTTTTTCCTAAGCTCTGTCTGAAATTAAAGATTACATACCTGGTTGCAGAATTATCTGGGTCCCAGTAAAGTTGTAAAACTTGATTTTTTGCAATTTTGCGTCGTGTGCTGTTGTCAAAATTTTACCTCCTGTAAAGCTAGCTTTTCATGTGTACGCACCCATTCGGATTATGGGCAAAATTTTATTCTCGAACCAAAAAGATCTTCTTTCTTTTTTACAAATGTGAAGCTCACATAGACCACTTCATCATGCTTATACCAATTTTAGTACAGATTTATTTTTATATTTTTTTTTACATATCATTATACAGGGGTTAGCCATTTAACAAAAATATCACCCATGGCCACAACCCTCTACTGTACACTGCTACCTTGATAGTATTTTCTCCAAAAATATATTGTAAACATATATAATACTAATTTTGTGGTGTATACTGGTGTACCTGAATAAGGTTTATAAATATCCTTGCTAAATGTTAGTACACCAGCGAAATATTTAGACATTTGCATGGATATATCATATAATTTCATGTGTACATGAGGTATACATGTATGTATATAAGATTTATAGAAATATATGGATATACATGTTCTTCAAGTTCCTAATTACCTTGTAAATATGTTGTGTATGAATGTATACGATATATAAAATAATAATCATGAATAGTAAATAGTAAAATGTTTTAGGAGCACAACTTGTTATATTATGGAAAAAATACATTCCCGAGGCACTCGGTGTACGAGTGTTTGAGAATGGAAATAACTTAGAATTACTGAAATGTACACACAATGTACATTACTATTTTATCCAAATAAGTACTGCAAACATATATAATACTGATCTAAGAGACTCGGATAATCACATAAATTAAGATGAATGACTGAGTTGTCAAGATTCCCTTGCATAATTGTAGCACTCCAACACAGACAAGCTAAAATTGACCATTTCAGCGCATTTTTTGTTGTTGTATTAAATGTAATATACAATGTTTACACTTCTCTTTGTGTAATGGCTGTATATTGTAGATAATACTTGTATATTATTATCTAGTTATAATGTATATAAGATGTACAATGTGTGTATATATATAGGAATACATATGTTTTATATGTATGTGTGTAAAAAAGAATACCAGTAAGATAATGGAGAAATTGTGACAATCTGTATGTTTGCATGTAGAACACACAAACGAGTATAGCTGTGTGTGAGAATATGTGGGTAGGATTGTATATATGTATGATTGTATATATTGGGTATGAATGTATATATGTATGATTGTATATATTGGGTATGATTGTATATATTGTGGGTATGATTGTATTTAAGGAATGATTTTTATTTTTTCAACATTTATGAGGTCAAAACAACAATGGGTTTATGGACATATTGAATGAATCGCGTTAGCGATTCATGTAAAATATGTCCAAAAACCCATTGTTGTTATGACCTCATAAATGTTGAAAAAATAAATATCATTCCTTATATTTACATTGACGAATCCTTTCAGTGGATCGATATAACAACGAATAAAACAAATAAACAGGGTTTGTTCCTGCTTATACACGGGTGCAA